>NW_027256888.1:5346471-5348971 GCF_029215685.1 Pituophis catenifer annectens
ACCCCTGGTTTACGCCTTACTTAAAAAAAAAAAATGCCTGAACTTTTTTTCTTTTTTAGCGCTCTGATTCTTTTGCCTGGCAATATCTCCAGAGGGAACCGCATGCATCTATTTCCTCCAAACCATTTTAAAAAAAGTAACACAGGGAGGAGAGCTAAGCATATGCTTGATGTGTACCATTTTTTTTTTAAATCGACAGGAAGAAAAAAAAAACCAGGGTTCATTCATTCAACCTGTGAACATTCATTTTTGACGAAGCCACAATCAAAGGACATTCACAAAAATTTGCAGTCTGATTCAGGTCACGTCACTGCAGCTAGGCTGCCAAGTAGCTTGCCAACTCCAATAAGGAACATTTAAGGTGCTGATTGTTCTAGCTGAAATATTTTGCGGGGAAATCCAATAACAAGTACCCTCTTTCCCCGAAAGTAAGGCCTCCCCTGATAATAAGCCCAATTGGGCTTTTGAGTGCATGAGCTAAAATAAGCCTCAGGGTTGTGTTTGACCTCGGGGGTAGGGGTAGGGGCATGGCCAAGGGGCATGGCCAGCTCGACATCACTCGTGTTGGGGGAGCCTGTGAAGGCCCGAGTGCTCTGCCAGCAAAAACGGAGCTCGGGAGGGAGGGTTGCGTGTGGCCCAGTCCTTCGCTGTTTCCAGGGTAGCCCCGCGGGCCAGATCTAAGCACCCAGCTGGCCAGAACCGGCCTGTGGGCCTTGAGTTTAACACCTCCGGTCTAGCACTATTGCAGTGGTGAAATTCACATTTTTTTACTACCGGTTCAGTGGGCGTGGCGTGGCGTGGCTTGGTGGGCGTGGCAGGGGAAGGATACTGCAAAATCCCTATTCCCTCCCCACTCCAGGGGAAGGATATTGCAAAATCTCCATTCCCACCCCACTTTGGGGCCAGCCAAAGGTGACATTTGCCGGTTCTCTGAACTACTCAAAATTTCCGCTACTGGTTCTCCGAACTACTCAAAATTTTCACTACTGGTTCTCCGAACTATTCAAAATTTCCACTACCGGTTCTCTGAACTATTCAAAATTTCCACTACCGGTTCTCCGAACTACTCAAAATTTCCGCTACTGGTTCTCCAAACTGCTCAAAATTTCCGCTACCGGTTCTTCAAACTACTCAAAATTTATGCTACCAGTTCTCCAAACTACTCAAAATTTCCACTACCAGTTTTCCAGAAACTGTCAGAACCTGCTGGATTTCACCCCTGCGTTATTGTATCTGAATTGGAACAAAAACATCAACAACACACAATCAAGACGGTGGAGCAGAGTACATAGAAAACAACACCGTTGCTTGTTTAAAATGTGTTAAGCTGGTGAATATACCTTGGTTAACCTATCTCAGAGGACGGAGATACAGTAAAGGAAATTGAACAGCAGGTTAAAGGTGGTTGGCCAGCATTCAGCAAGCTAAGCTAATTTTCAGTTTTTAACATTTTATGGAGTTATAAAAGATTGTAAAATGCAAAATACAAAAAGTGCATAGAAGAGCAGAAGGGGAGGAAGAGAAGTGAGGGAGGATAAGAAAAAAAAAGAAAAGAAAAAGACCCATTTGACTTTCAACTCTTTCTCTTGCAGTAAAATAAGGCATTAACATAAAATCACAACTTTTTTCCTTTGCCATAATAATATGAACCAGCCATTTCTGTAAAGATCTCTCAATCTACTCGGTAAAAACCCCAAAATCATAGTTTCATTCTTTTCCACTTCACGCACGAAATTCAGAAGTGGTCTCCAAATGGAAACAAAAGTTACTTATGTTCTTTTCTTTAATCAAAGTACCGTAGTTTTCGGAGGATAAGACACTCCGGACTATAAGACGCACCTACCTTTTTTGGTGAGGAGAAGAAGAAAAAGAAATCTGCCTCTGCCTCCCAGCAATTTTGCCTCATTGCAGCAAACAGCAAACAGCCTGCTTTACTTTCAGTTTCATTTTCAGCATAGCTTGATTAGCACAAGGAAAAAAAAAATCTACTCCAGCAATTTACCTCTTTGCAGCAAGCAGCAGAGGCCCCTGCAAAACCGCTGAGAGCAAAACAGCTGAGAGTCAGGAGGCCGATCCAATCAACTTGTGCTAATTAGGCTGTGCTGAAGCTGAAAGGAGCTGTTTCTTCTTGCTGCTTGCTGCAAGGAGGTAAACTGCTGGGAGGCAGAGGCCAAAGGGTGGGGGCCAATGGGTAGGCGGGGCTACGTTCGGTGTATAAGACGCACCTAAATTTTCACCCCATTTTGGGGGGGGGAAAGGTGCATCTTATACTCTGAAAAATATGGTACCCAATTTTGCCCTTTCGGCCAACTCCATCAACTTCTGCAATCATTTGTCCATAGTAGGAATCAAAGTATAAGTGCAAGCTAAGTGTAATTTTTAACAACCTTTCCCTATGCCTGAAGAGAAAAGTTTTCGATCAGGGTGCGCTACCTGCTCTAACGTATGAAACATGGACACTAACCGCACAATGGATATAAAAGGAACGGGGGGGGGGCGG
>NW_027256888.1:5353971-5381471 GCF_029215685.1 Pituophis catenifer annectens
AGCCTTCCGTGCATGTGCTTTGCTCACATGTGCCCCTTCCGCGCATACGACTGGCCTCAAAAATTTGCCTAAATAGGACAGCATAGAGCCGGGGCAGCTGGATGGGCCCACCCGCGATTTCCGCTACCAGTTTTCCCGAACCGGCTGAATACCACCTCTGGTCCAAAGTCACATTTTTCACTGCCGTTATAACTTCGAACAGTCACTAAACAAACTGTTGTGACGTAGTGTAGCGTAACCAATATTCTGCAGTGTGTAACTAATATTCTACTGAACCTTTAAACCAGTCGGTCTTCCTTCTTTCATTTTTTTTTTTCAATTTTCAGAATCCCTCACAACTCCAACCACCTGGGTAAAACTCACATTTGATGGTTTGTTTTATTTAAAAGTAAACGGGGAATAGTAATGGGTGTAATTTTCTGGGCATAGATGAGAAAGTAAAGCAGACTAGTATTTCTAATCCTGTTTCATTTTTATTTATTTTTTTGCCAATTAGGCTGTTTCTAAGAGTGGTTTATTTTTTTAAAATGGTTAAAAAATATAACCTAAAAATGAGCAAGAGCAAAAACAGGAATCAGTTTTTGTTATTAAGGTTCTCAAATTAAAGGTAAAGGTAAAGGTTCCCCTCGCACATATGTGCTAGTTGTTCCCGACTCTAGGGGGCGGTGCTCATCTCCATTTCAAAGCTGAAGAGCCAGCACTGTCCGAAGATGTCTCCGTGGTCATGTGGCCGGCATGACTCAACGCCAAAGGTGCACGGAACGCTGTTATCTTCCCACCAAAGGTGGTTCCTATTTTTCTACTTGCATTTTTTATGTGCTTTCGAACTGCTAGGTTGGCAGAAGTTGGGGCAAGGAACGGGAGCTCACCCTGTCACACGGCACTAGGGATTCGAACCGCTGAACTGCTGACCTTTCGATCGACAAGCTCAGCGTCTTAGCCACTGAGCCACCGTGTCTCTGTTCTCAAATTAGATTAATTAAGAAAGGAGATTTCAAAGAGGTATGAATTCCGTAGAAATGTGATGATATACAAGCTGTATTAATATAATAATATAATATGATGATATGATGCAATGCAATGCAATGCAACGCAATACAATACAATAATACAATAACATGACATGACATAACAAAACAAATTGATGTCGAGACTATTTGGCTGTGGTTATGCCAGCGCTACAAGAAATGCAAATGAAAATATTCATTTTCATTTATATTGCACACAATAAAATAGAATTTAAAGTCGGGAACTGTTTCTTCTGGGGATTATTAAAGAAAATTACCTTAAAGAATAAAATATTTATTCATATAAGCAGCTAGAATCGTACTTGGAAAATGTCCATTATTCCAACAGACTGTGCAATAATCTGGAAATTTTTTGAATGTGCAGAAATGGACAAACTTACTGTAGAATTAAATAATAAGGAAGACTCGGAATATTACTTAACTTAGGACAATTGGTATCACTGGATAGAAATTAAAAATAAAGAATGTATAGAACAAAATAAGATATAAAATGGGATTAAATATGTCGATTAAGTAGGAATATGTGGGAATAGACGAAGAAAGTTAAGAATTAAGTACTGTCAGAAAGACGTTGAATTGTATAATTATTACGGATGTATTTTTGTTATAGAGGTATTTTAACTTGTATTTTCGGATTTTATGTGTTAATAAAGGTTTTTCAAAAAAAAAAAAAAAAGGAAAAGAAAAAGGAAAAGAAAATATTCATTTTCTCCAGAACAATTATCAATAAACTTGATGTGCAAATACTGTTTAATATCTTGAGGGATTCTAAAATTGACTGCCAGTAGAAAATATATTAAATTAAATCAATACATGGGTTGACTAATAGTCAAAAAACAAATTCAGAGGTTGTTTCCCATTTTTAAATGTTTTATAAACTTATTTATTTATTTATTTATTTTTCATATTTCTTAACCTTCCACCTCCCTCTCTAATTCAGACATATTAAGACACTTGAGCTCAGGGTAGATAGAGACTGGGATATTAAGACAGGCTATTAAAAGAGGCCATTAAGAAACAAACATGGATATTTGACCCAGGATAATCTATTTATAACTTTTGGGATGATTTGGGATCGATAAGAGTGGATGACATAAAACAGCGTAGGGAGTTTCGAAACTTTAATTTTGTTCTGTTAGCCTATTATCATTTTTCCTGTTTAACTACTTTGTCACTAATCTATTTTCTATATATATAAAAGCAAAAACCACTCACGCCATAATCACAAAATCTCCAGAACCGTAAAGTCTACAAACTTGAAATTTGCCATGTATGTTCCTCTTGGCTTCTAGGTGCTCACTAAGAAAGGAGTGTTCCAAATGACCATCAGAGCATTAGTATTTCATATACAGTATTATATTAACATGCTCTGATGCTAAGGAGTTAAATGTTCTACTCCCCTCCTCCCCATCTGAAAGGAACTCTGTCCCAACTGCCAGTTGCCTTATATTAACATGCTCTGATGCTTCTCGTTCGCTAAACCGGGCATGGGCGTGGCCAGAGCATGACTCATCCAGCTTGTGGGCTGGGATAGTCTACTCCCCCTCCCCCTCTGTTCCAACTGCCTTATATTAACACACTCTGATGCTACAGAGTTACACATTCTACATTAAGTTTCAGACTTTAAGTGTCAATTTATCACGTCCGATGACATCGTTTCATAGCGAAGCACGGGTTGTCCAGCTAGTACAACATATAGAAGACAGGCCAACAAGTTGCAAATAGATCTAGTGGTTTAAAAATTTTTTTTTGGGGGGGGTCTATTTTACAAGAGGTGGTATCTAATGTAGTAATACATTAATCAGTATTCAATAGGTGTCTAGTGTGTTTTTTTTAATGCAACTTACCTAAACAATTTGTCTGTTTTGTTTTTCTTTTTTGTCTTCTTGAATTTTTGGGGGGCGAGTTTTGTATTTTAATTTTCTTCTGAACGAAATAAAGATATATAGGGAGGGGGAGGAAAGACACTTTTTTTTTTTTAATTTGATTTATATGCCGCCCTTCTCCGGAGACTCAGGGCGGCTTACAATGCATTAAGCAATAGCCTTCATACTTTTTGTATATTTATACAAAGTCAGCTTATTGCCCCCACAAACTGGGTCCTCATTTCACCTACCTTAGAAAGGATGGAAGGCTGAGTCAACCTTGAGCCTTGGAGAGATTCGAACCAGCAGAAATTGCAGGCAGCTGGGTTAATAACAGGGTGCACTAAACCCCTGTACTATCAAGGCTCTTTCTTGAATTCAACTACCCTCTTGATGATTACAGATATTTCTTTATAGTTTTACTAGTGACGTTATGGAAATGATAGGTCATTTTTTTTCCTAGAATGTCTCTCTGACTTCCCAGCCAGCTAAAAGATTTCCAGATTGTCTTCCATTCAAATACTAGACAAGCATCACCTTGCTTGAGATCCGTCAAATACGGTTAGATGGTGCCATCTTCAGTTAATAATTAAGCCACATTGCAGTTTGCTAACTAATGCCTGTCAGGGGCGGGCTCTAAATTTTTTTACTACTGGTTCTGTGGGCGTGGCTTATTTTGTGGGCGTGGCTTGGTGAGGGGGTAATGTGACTGGGTGGGCGTGGCATTTTAAAAGTAAAATGCTTTTACTTTTAAAAGCATTTTTTCTACAACCTTAAGAGGCTGCAGAAAACAATGCTCTGAAAAGCCTCTGCCCATCGGGCAACTCAGCTGGGATCGTCAGAGGCTCTTAAAGGCATGTTTTTAACCACCTCTTCGGCTGAAGAGGTTGCAGAAAACAATGCTTTGAAGAGCCTCTGCCGATCAGGCAACTCAGCTGGGATTGTCAGAGGCTCTTAAAGGCATGTTTTTAACCACCTCTTCGGCTGAAGAGGTTGCAGAAAACAATGCTTTGAAAAGCCTCTGCCAATCAGGCAACTCAGCTGGAATCGTCAGAGGCTCTTAAAGGCATGTTTTTAACCACCTCTTCGGCTGAAGAGGTTGCAGAAAACAATGCTTTGAAAAGCCTCTGCCGATCAGGCAACTCAGCTGGGATCATCAGAGGCTCTTAAAGGCATGTTTTTAACCACCTCTTCGGCTGAAGAGGTTGCAGAAAACAATGCTTTGAAAAGCCTCTGCCGATCAGGCAACTCAGCTGGGATCGTCAGAGGCTCTTAAAGGCATGTTTTTAACCACCTCTTCGGCTGAAGAGGTTGCAGAAAACAATGCTTTGAAAAGCCTCTGCCGATCAGGCAACTCAGCTGGGATCGTCAGAGGCTCTTAAAGGCATGTTTTTAACCACCTCTTCGGCTGAAGAGGTTGCAGAAAACAATGCTTTGAAGAGCCTCTGCCGATCAGGCAACTCAGCTGGGATTGTCAGAGGCTCTTAAAGGCATGTTTTAAACCACCTCTTCGGCTGAAGAGGTTGCAGAAAACAATGCTTTGAAAAGCCTCTGCCGATCAGGCAACTCAGCTGGGATTGTCAGAGGCTCTTAAAGGCATTTTTTTAACCACCTCTTCGGCTGAAGAGGTTGCAGAAAACAATGCTTTGAAAAGCCTCTGCCAATCAGGCAACTCAGCTGGAATCGTCAGAGGCTCTTAAAGGCATGTTTTTAACCACCTCTTCGGCTGAAGAGGTTGCAGAAAACAATGCTTTGAAAAGCCTCTGCCGATCAGGCAACTCAGCTGGGATCGTCAGAGGCTCTTAAAGGCATTTTTTAAACCACCTCTTCAGGTGAAGAGGTGGTAGAAAAAATGCTTTGAAAAGCCTCTTGATGTTCCCAGCTGAGCCGTGGGATCATCAGAGGCTTTTTTCCCTTACTTTTAAAAGCATTTTTTTCGGCTGAAGAGGTTGTAGAAAAAATGCTTTTAAAAGTAAAAAAAAAAAAAGCCTCTAATGAGATGGGTGGAGTAAGCGAGTTTGGGGACGTGGCCAGCCAATGTTATTACCGGTTATCGGAACTATTGCAAATTTTTACTATCGGTTCTTAGGAACTGGTGCGAACTGGGAGCAACCCACCACTGATGCCTGTATAGACAGTCCTTGACTTACAACAGCTCACTTAGGGACCGGTCGACGTTACAAGGGCACGGGAAAAAATGACTTACGACCGTTTTTCACGCTTACGACCGTTGCAACCTCCTTGTGGCCACGTGATCAAAATTCAGACGCTTGCCAATTGGTTCCTATTTATGACGGTCAAGTGATCCCATTTTGCGACCTTCCGATGAGGAAAATCCATGGGGACAGCAGATTCGCTTCTCAGCCGTGCTCCTAACTTAACCGCTGCAGTGATTCGCTTAACAACCGTGGCAAGGAAGGTCATAAAATGGGGCAAAACTCCCTGAACAAAACAACTGTCTTGCTTAACAAAGTAAATTTTGGACTCAATTACATTCCATAAATTTTGGACTGGTGCTGGAGAAGACTCCTGCGAGTCCCTTGGACTGCAAGGCGATCAAACCGGTCAGTCCTAGAGGAGATCAATCCTGACTGCTCTTTAGAAGGCCAGATCCTGAAGACGAAGCTCAAATACTTTGGCCACCTAATGAGAAGGAAGGACTCCCTGGAGAAGAGCCTAATGCTGGGAAAGATGGAGAGCAAAAGAAGAAGGGGACGACAGAGAACGAGGTGGCCGGATGGAGTCACTGAAGCAGTCGGCGTGAGCATAAATGGACTCCAGAGGATGGTAGAGGACAGGAAGGCCTGGAGGAACATTGTCCATGGGGTCGCAATGGGTCGGACACGATTTCGCAATTAACAACAACAACAAAGATTTTGGACTCCATTAAATTTCAGGACTACCTGTATTTTAAAACTGCAATTTAAAATGACTCATATTTACGATGGTGGTCATGCCCTGGGGTCGCCTTTTGTGACCATCTGACCAGCCAAATCCAATGTGGGAACCAGATTCACTTAACAACCCTGTTACTAACTTAACTGCTGCAGAATTCACTTAACAACGGTGGCAAGAAAGGTGGCAACATGGAACAAAACTCACTTAGCCAATGTTTCGCTTAGCTACAAAAAATGTTGGGCTCAATTGTGCTTCATAACTCGAGGACTACCTGTATTTTAGTTATGGTTTATGCCAGTGATGGTGAAACTTTTCGGCAACCCGGAAGAGGAGCTGCCCAGGGTGCATGCATGCCCCCAAAAATGAACTTTCGGTTTCAGCTACTGAACTTCCGGTTTTAGCCAGCTACTCTTCCGGGTTTCTGGAGTGCATGCACATGCGAGAATCAGATTGCCGGCGTGCAGGTTCTGACGGGTTCTGGAGAACCGGTAGCGGAAATTTTGTGTAGTTCGGAGAACTGGCAAATACCACCTCTGGCTGGCCCCAGAGTGGGGTGGGAATGGGGATTTTGCAGTATCCTTCCCCCAGGAGTGGGGAGGGAATGGGGATTTTGCAGTATCCTTCCCCTGGAGTAGGTTGGGAATGGAGATTTTGCAGTATCCTTCCCCCTGGAGTGGGGAGGGAATGGAGATTTTGCAGTATCTTTCCCCTGGAGTGGGGTGGGAATGGAGATTTTGCAATATCCTTCCCCAGGAGTGGGGAGGGAATGGGGATTTTGCAATATCCATCTCCTGGAGTGGGGAGGGAATGGAGATTTTACAATATCCTTCTCCCAGGAGTGGGGAGGGAATGGGGATTTTGCAATATCCATCTCCTGGAGTGGGGAGGGAATGGAGATTTTGCAATATCCCTCCCCCAGGAGAGGGGAGGGAATGGGGATTTTGCAGTATCCTTCCCCTGGAGTGGGGTGGGAATGGAGATTTTGCAATATCCTTCCCCCAGGAGTGGGGAGGGAATGGGGATTTTGCAATATCCATCCCCTGGAGTGGGGTAGGAATGGAGATTTTGCAGTATCCTTCCCCTGCCATGTCCACCAAGCCATGCCCAAGCGACGCGCACAGAACCGGTAGTGAAAAAATTTGAATTCCACCACTGCCAGCGCAGATGCTCACGCAAGGAAGCATAAGACCTGCAAAAAGGCCAACCGATCGTCGCACGCACATGTGCCAGAAACCCGGAAGACGAATGGGCAATGCCGCACATGCCAGGCGACATGGGTCCTCGTGCCACTTCAGGTTTAAGGCAAGTACTTTGATTCCTCTGAGCTAATCCTTTCTGCAGTTTCCAATTAAGATCAAATGATAGCCTTTAATAAAATTCCTCTTTTGCACAATGCGAAGGAAGTTAATCATTCTTCCAAAGACACAGTCAGAAAATTATATTTTCATTAAAACCTGTACATTTATCACACAACGTTTAGCCGATGTGAAGCTGTGAAACTCTACGTACAGTCTTAGATTCTTTGGCTGAGTTTTTCCAAAAACGGTCTCTTCTATTTTAAATGTTATGCTGTTTCCAGATTTTATTACATTTGGGTTTCTAATTTGGGGTCGATCGTCGAATAAAATAAAATTGCATGAAATGTTATTTGAAAGAAATCGTGAAAGGTGGCATAACTTGGTGCAGATCCCTTTATGAAGGGCTAACCAGACTGAAGAAAGATTAAGTAAATGTTACTATAGTAGTTTGAAAAAGAACAAACAAAGAATGGTTAAGAAAATGTTACTATAGTTTGTATAGTACAGTAGTTTGATAAACACAAACAAAGAATGGTTAGGAAAATGTTACTATAGTTTGTATAGTAGTTTGATAAAAACAAGAATGGTTAAGTAAATGTTACTACAGTTTGTATAGTAGTTGGCTAAAAACAACAATGGTTAAGTAAATGTTACTATAGTTTGTATAGTAGTTTGATACAAACAAAAAAAGAATGGTTAAAAAATGTGACTATAGTTTGTATAGTAGTTTGCTAAAAACAAACAAAGAATGGTTAAGTAAATGTTACTATAGTTTGTATAGTAATTTCATAAAAACAAACAAACAGTGGTTAAGTAAATGTTACTATAGTTTGCATAGTAGTTTCATAAAAAATAATCAAAAACCCTAAATGCTTTCACAAATAAGTACAGGAAACCTGAAATATTGCTATTGGCACCTGGAAATTTTTATCTTACTGTGCCTCATTTAGATGCAAGTTTACTCCAGAATTAGAATTAAGCATGCAACTCTGAAGTAGTTACGTATGCAGCTGCACCTCACAATATCTTAAAGTAAGTTTTTCTAACACGTAGATGGGTTTTAACTAAAATTTCTGCTAATTTACAACCGCAGACATTCATGTTTGCTTGCTCTTGACATTATAACATTGGCAACCAGCTCTTGTACTGTGGCAATTTGAATGATTTTGGAGCAACTGTATTTATGATGACTATGATCATGATTTATCACTTATATATCTTTATGTACACTGAGAGCTTATGCACTGAAGACAAATTCCTTGTGTGTCAAATCACACTTGACCAATAAAGAATTCTACTCTACTCTACTCTACTCTACTCTACTCTACCCTACCCTACCCTACCCTACCCTACCCTATCCGAAGAGTAGAGTAGAGTAGGGTAGAGTAGAGTAGAGTAGAGTAGAGTAGAGTAGAGTAGAGTAGAGTAGAGTAGAGTAGAATAGAATAGAATAGAATAGAATAGAATAGAATAGAATAGAATAGAATAGAATAGAATAGAATAGAATAGAATAGAATTCTTTATTGGCCAAGTGTGATTGGACACCCAAGGAATTTGTCTTGGTGCATACACTCTTGGAGTACATAAAAGAAAAAATACATTCGTCAAGAATCATAAGGTACAACACTTAATGATAGTCATAGGGAAACAGTCAATATTCTATTCTATTCTATTCTATTCTATTCTATTCTATTCTATTCTATTCTATTCTATTCTATTCTATTCTATTCTATTCTATTCTATTCTAGTCCAGTCCATCCCATCCCATCCCACCCCACCCCACCCCACCCCACCCCATCCCATCCCATCCCATCCCATCGCTTCCAACATGCCATCTCATTTTCAGCACCACGGACAGTTCCCTTTGCAAGAACTTGCTTCGAACTTGCCCTTTCTCTAAAAAAACCCCCTCTGAATCAGACAGCGATAATTAGATTTAAAAAGAGGAAATGAATTAAGACCTCTTGCGAAGAGGGCGTGAGGCTCCTCTCACGAGTAGCCACGTCTTTTGTGGAGCAATAATTCAGCAGACAATTCGGGCTTTTCGTCTTTGGCAATAAACAACTCCGGAAAAGACCTTCTGCCTCTCCGCCTGACTTCAATCTCCGAAAGAGGTTTTTGCCAAAGAAATTAGAAACATCTTTTTCTCATCCTTACTGTTTGTCTTTTAAGTAGTGGGCTACTTGCCAGTTTTCCTGGGACACTGTGTACATCTATTGCAAACTCTGAGCTTTAGAGGACTCAATCTTCTCTCCCGCTGTATTTCAACGGAGGACTGGACACAGTAATCATCATCATAATAAAAATAAAAAAAAAACCAGACAGACAGGTAGGAATGTCTCCTGTCACTGCAAACTGAAGAGCAATATAATTTAATGAACTTTCGGCTCAAGGGCGAAGTAAAATGGGAATAGGACGAGCAACAAGGAGATTCTGCTCACTGAAAATAGAACATGAAAGACGGTTGCATCGCATCGCGTACATGTACTTAGGTTTGCAAAAGAGTTCAGAAGTTATTTAATCTGGTTTTTTTTTTAAAAAAAATGCATAACAGTTCCAATGTATAATATGTTCAAGAAGGAAGCACTCAACAAAACAGTTATTTAGTTTCAGAATTATTCCAAGCTCCTAGTCGCAGAACTCAAAGAGATATACTTTGAATTCCTATTTTGGAAAGGGTTAATTGACACACATAGCAAAGTGGAACAGGAAGACAAAGTCTGCGGCTTTAAATGCGATGTAACTCCCAAGGTGAAAACCTGCTCCCTTTTGCACAATTGCCTAATAGGTGGATGCTAGGGTCACAATTCTCCCAAGTATTGTGCTGAAACGTTGGGGCCTTTCCTTGAAGCGGAACCTGTCATACAACATTCAAGACTTCCCCACTTTCGAGAAAAGACCAAAACAGAACATTTTACTGAATCTCTTTGAGAGGTGAAAGACAAGAAGGTCTATCTATCTATCTGTCTATCTATCTATCTATCTATCTATCTATCTATCTATCTATCTATCTATCTATCTTTCTTTCTTTCTTTCTTTTTCTTTCTTTCTTTCCTTCCTACTCTTTCTTTCTCTCTTTCTTTCCCTTTCTTTCCATCTTTGTTTCTTTCCATCTTTCATTCCTTCCATCTTTCTTTCTCTCTCTTTCTTTCATCTTTCTCTCTCTCTTTATCTTTCCCTTTCTTTCCATCTTTGTTTCCTTCCATCTTTCATTCCTTCCATCTTTCTCTCTCTCTCTTTCTCTTTCCCTTTCTTTCCAACTTTCCTTCCTTCCATCTTTCCTTCCTTCGTTCCATCTTTCCTTCCTTCCATCTTTCCTTCCTTCGTTCCATCTTTCCTTCCTTCATTCCATCTTTCTCTCTCTCTTTATCTTTCCCTTTCTTTCCATCTTTGTTTCCTTCCATCTTTCATTCCTTCCATCTTTCTCTCTCTCTCTTTCTCTTTCCCTTTCTTTCCAACTTTCCTTCCTTCCATCTTTCCTTCCTTCGTTCCATCTTTCCTTCCTTCCATCTTTCCTTCCTTCGTTCCATCTTTCCTTCCTTCATTCCATCTTTCTCTCTCTCTTTCCCTTTCTCTCCTTCCTTCCTTTCTTCCCTCCTCTCCACTTACTCACTCACCCTCCTTTGAATTAGGGAAAAAAATAGCACTTTCTCTCTCTCTTTCTCTTTCCTTTCTTTCCAACTTTCCTTCCTTCCATCTTTCCTTTCTTCCTTCCATCTCTCTCTCTCTTTCTTTCTCTTTCCCTTTCTCTCCATCTTTCTTTCCTTCCTCCCTCCCTCCCTTCCCTTCCCTTCCCTTCCCTTCCCTTCCCTTCCCTTCCCTTCCCTTCCCTTCCCTTCCCTTCCCTTCCCTTCCTCCTTCTCTCCCCCCTCTCCACTCCCTCACTCACCCTCCTTTGAATTAGGGAAAAAATAGCACCTTCTAGTCACTCCTCTCTTAGTTGCCAGAAAATGCAGCATTTTTTCCTAGGGCAAATAAGATGGATTGCAGGCCTTAGAGGCAGCCTGCTAGTGCTGATGCCTCCAGAGAAATCAACTTTTTCTTTTTTTAAACGTCTTCTTTAAAAAAAGAAAGAAAGAGGGGAGAGGGAGAGAGGCTTTTGTAGACAAAACAGATGCCTGAAACTTTGCAGACACCCTTAAATACCCCTCCCTTCTCCCCAGACTGCCAACCATGCTTTCTTTTAAAGCTGGCTTTAGGATGGTGGCAGCGGTACTCCCCACTCCACCTCCCCTTTACAGTCAGAGTAGAAATTAAATAAAAATGAGGAACGAGAGCACATCGTCTAATGTGAGGCCCTGCTA
This sequence comes from Pituophis catenifer annectens, assembly GCF_029215685.1. Lineage (NCBI taxonomy): Eukaryota > Metazoa > Chordata > Lepidosauria > Squamata > Colubridae > Pituophis > Pituophis catenifer. Next base: position 5,365,365 of record NW_027256888.1, read on the forward strand.
GGAAGCTGCATCCCAGCTTCCATACCCATGACCTTTTCTTGCCTAATTCACAATTCCCTCGAGCCTAACTGGGCTCCAGACCCCTCGGGCGGGTCTGGGTGTCATGGAAAGTTGGCCCAGTGCAAAGCCAATCCAGAATCTTGGCTGCCCCCTCATCTCCCCTTTTGAGTCTGGCCAAAGGCGCAGCTCCAATAAGATCCAAGCAAGCAAGCAAGCAAAGGAAGGAAGGGAGGGAGGAAAGAAGGAAAGAAGGGAGGAAGGAAAAGAGGAAAGGAGACAAGTGAAATAGGAGGGAAGGAAGGAAGGAAGGAAAGAAGGAAGGGAGAAAGGAGGAAGGAAGGGAGGAGGAAGGAAGGAAGGAAAGATAGAAGGAAGGACTGAAATAGGAAGGAAGGAAGGGAGGAAAGAAGGGAGGGAGGAAGGAGAAGGAAGGATGGAATGGAAAGATGGAGGGAGACAAGTGAAATAAGAGGGAGGGAGGGAAAGAAGGAAGGAAGGAAAGAAGGAAGGAAAGAAGGAAGGAAGGGAGGAGAAGGGAGGAAGGAAGGGAGGAGAAGGAAGGAAGGAATGGAAAGAAGGAGGGAGACAAGTGAAATAAGAGGGAGGGAGGGAAAGAAGGAAGGGAGGAAAGAAGGAAGAGAGGAAGGAAGGAGAAGGAAGGAAGGATGGAATGGAAAGAGGGAGGGAGACAAGTGAAATAAGAGGGAGGGAGGGAAAGAAGGAAGGGAGGAAAGAAGGAAGAGAGGAAGGAAGGAGAAGGAAGGAAGGATGGAATGGAAAGAGGGAGGGAGACAAGTGAAATAAGAGGGAGGGAGGGAAGAAGGAAGGGAGGAAGGAAGGAGAAGGAAGGAAGGATGGAATGGAAAGAGGGAGGGAGACAAGTGAAAGAAGAGGGTGGGAGGGAAAGAAGGAAGGGAGGAAAGAAGAAAGGGAGGAAGGAAGGAGAAGGAAGGAAGGATGGAATGGAAAGAGGGAGGGAGACAAGTGAAATAAGAGGGACGGAGGGAAGAAGGAAGGGAGGAAGGAAGGAGAAGGAAGGAAGGATGGAATGGAAAGAGGGAGGGAGACAAGTGAAATAGGAAGGAAGGAAGGAAGGAAGGAAGGAAGGGAGAACGGGAATGCAAGAAGGAGGGAAGGCAAAGGCAGGCAGGCAAAGGAATGCAAAGGAAGGAAGGAAGGAAGGAATGCAAAGGAAGGATGGAAGGAAGGAAGGATGGAATGGAAAGAGGGAGGGAGACAGGTGACATAGGAAGGAAGGAAGGAATGCAAAGGAAGGAAGGGAGGGAGGGAGGGAAAGAAGGAAGGGAGGAAGGAAGGAGAAGGAAGGAAGGACAGAAGGAAGGAAGGGAGGGAGGGAGGGAAAGAAGGAAGGAAGGGAGGAAGGAAGGAAGGAATGCAAAGGATGGAAGGGAGGCTGCCCGCCCTTCCCTGCCGCCTCACCTTCGGGGTTGGCGCTGATGAAGACCCGCACGCTCCGACCGCTGGGCGCCAGGTGCAGCGGCAGAGCCGAGAGGTTGCCGGAGAAAGCCGCTTTCCGCAGCGCCGAATCCCGCGGAGCCGACAGCTTGCCGGCCGTGCCAGCCGGCCACATCCCTCCGCCTCCTCCGGCCCGGCTCGTCCTTTGGCAGAAGGGCGACGCCGCTCGTCCCCCCCCCACCCCCAAAACCCCTCCTCCGGCCGGGCTTTCCTACCCGGCGGCGGCGGCTCCTCCTCGGCCTGTCTCGGCGCCCGGGTGGAGGGAATTGGGGGGGGGGGGTCTCGCCGAGAGAAAAACTTTCCGCCAACCGGGCTGCTTCTAGTCCTCAAGGAGGAATCCCGGCGCCCTCCGCTGGTTTTTCTTCCAAGAGCTTTGGCCCCGGCCAACTTCGGCTCTTAAATGCAAGCGCTCCCCCCCACCCGCCAAGCCCCGTTTACGCAACGCTCCGGCCGGCGAGGGAGGGAGGGAGGGGAGGGGAGACCACGCGGAGATCCCAGCCGGCCAAGCATCCACGTCAAGCCACCGCTGGGCTCTTGGCAAGAAACCACACGCGGAGGAGGAGAAGGGAGGAGGGGGGGGGTCTCGCGGGGGTCGCCTCCTCCACCGCCCCTTCCCGCTAGGAGTTTTTTTTTTTTCCTCCTAGGAAAGAAACTCAGCCGGCAGGCGGGGAGCAACGCTGTTTGGTTCTCCTCGCCGAAGCCTTGGAGGAGGAGGAGGAGGAAGAGGAGGAGGAGGAGGAGGAGAAGAAGACGAAGAAGAAGACGAAGAAGAAGAAGAGGTGGATGAGGAGGAGGAGGAGGAGGAGAAGAGGTGGAGGAGGAGGAGAAGAAGAAGAAGGAGAAGAAGAGGTGGAGGAGGAAGAAGGAGAAGAGGAAGGAGAAAGGGAAGGGAAGAGGAAGAGGAAGAAGGAGAAGGAGAAAAGGAGAAGAAGAGGAAGAGGAGGAGGAGGAGGAGGAGGAGGAGGAGGAGGAGGAGGAGGAGAAGATTGCTTAACACATTGTAAGCCGCCCTGAGTCTCCAGAGAAGGGCGGCATATAAATCAAATTAAAAAAAAAAAGAAGGAAAAGGAGGAGGAGGAGGAGGAGGAGGAGGAGGAGGAGGAGGAGGAGGAGGAGAAAAAGAAGAAAAAGAAGAAGAAGAAGAAGTGGATGATGAGGAGGAGGAGGAGGAGAAGAAGAAGCAGGAGGAGGAGGAGGAGAAGGATCAGAAGAAGAGGAGGAGGAGGAAGGAGAAGAGGAAGAGGAAGAAGGGGAAGGAGAAGGAGAAGAAGAAGAGGAGGAGGAGGAGAAGGAGAAGGAGAGGGAGAAGAGGAAGAAGGTGAAGGAGAGAAGAAGGAGAAGGAGGAGAGAAGGAGAAGAAGAGGAAGAGGAGGAGGAGAAGGGAGGAGGAGGAGAAGAAGAGAAGAAGCAGCAGCAGGAGGAGGAGAAGCAGAAGAAGAGGAAGAAGAGGAAGAGGAGGAGGAGAAGGGAGGAGGAGAAAAGAAGAAGAAGTAGCAGGAGGAGGAGGAGGATCAGGAGAAGAAGAAGAAAAGAAGAAGAAGAGGAAGAAGAGGAAGAGGAAGAAGAAGAAGAGGAAGAAAGAAGGATCGGAGGAGGAGATGGGAAGGAGGATTTATTCACCAAGGCGATCTCTCCATCCTCCCTCCCTCCCTCCCTCCCCTCCGCCGCCCTTCCCCGAGGTGGGAGCAAAGGAAAGAAGGGGATCAAGCGAAGGACCGGAGCTGCTTGCGCTTGCGGGCCTTCCCTCCAGGGGGCGGGCTTGCTGGCTGGAGCAGAGAGGCAGGACCGGGGAGGAGGGGGGTCATCCCTGGGGTCCCTGCGGGAGGGGGCGACCCCAGGGGTCTTCAACCGGAGGGGGGACAGTCTCGAAGGTGCTGCGGCTTCTTTAAGGCCAAGAGGACCAGAGCATCCGATCCGAGGTAAAGGGGGAAAAAAACGGGGCGCCTCCGCCTTGCCAGAATCTGGTGGGAGCGGAAAGTCACGCAATCCCAGCTCCTGGTTCTGTCGGTGTAAGCCTCAAGGCTGGGTGGAGGGAGAGAAAGAGAGAACAGGTCTCGAGGGGTTGGCTTCCCACAAGGAAAGGGAGACCTAGAATCCTGGGCCTGGAAGGGACCTCGGAGGTCTTCTAGTCCAACCCCCTCCCCAAGACAGGAGTCTAGAACTGAACAGAGCAGAGCAGAACAGAACAGAATAGACTAATGGAACGAAGAATGGAACAGAACAGAACAGAACAGAACAAAACAGAACAAAATAATGGAATGAAAAATAGGGTAGGATAGGATATGATAATGGAATGAAAAATAGAATAGAATAGAATAGAATAGAATAGAATAGAATAGAATAGAATAGAATAGAATAGAATAGAATAGAACAGAACAATGGAATGAAGAATATAATAGAACAGAACAGAACGGAACAAAATTATGGAATGAAAAATAGATAGAATAGAACAGAACAGAACAATGGAATGAAGAATAGGATAGGATAGGATAGGATAGGACAATGGAATAAAGAATAGAATAGAACAGAACAGAACAATGGAATGAAGAATAGGCTAGGCTAGGCTAGAGTAGAGTAGAGTAGAGGTAGTAAAGTAGAGTAGAATAGAATAGAGTAGAAAGTAGAGTATAGAATAGAGTAGAGTAGAGGGAGTAGAGTAGAGTAGAATAGAAAGTAGAGTAGGCAATAGAATAGAATAGAGTAGAGTAGAGTAGAGTAGAGGTAGTAGAGTAGAGTAGAGTAGAAAGTAGAGTAGAGAATAGAATAGAGTACAGTAGAGTACAGTAGAGGGAGTAGAGTAGAATAGAGTAGAGTAGAATAGAGTAGAGTAGAAACTAGAGTAGAGAATAGAATAGAATAGAATAGAATAGAATAGAATAGAATAGAATAGAATAGAATAGAATAGAATAGAATAGAATAGAATTATTTATTGGACAAGTGTGATTGGTCACACAAGGAATTTTTCTCCGGTGCACAAGCTCCCAGTGTACATACAAACAACAAAGTGATATCATAAATCATAAAATAGATCATTAGATACCATCATAAATCATAAGGTACAAACAACAATTAATAAATCATAATATACCAATAGGGGATGGTAGTAGGAAAGATGAAAGGTGAGAAAGAAGAGAAGAGGAGAAGATACCATCCCAGACAAATGAATATCCAATCTTTTGAGTGGGTTGATCTTGGTTAGTCTTGGTCAGGACACCACTTGCTTAACTGGACAGGTCTAGAATTGAGCACAACCTAGAAGAGTTATGTGGGGGAAAGGGGAAAATACAACCCAAATATCTTTTTAGATGATAGAATAACAAGAGTTGGAAGGGTCCTTGGAGGTCATCTAGTCCAACCCCCTACTCGAGCAGGAGATCCTATACCATTTCAGAGAGACGACTGTTCAATCTCTTGTTCAAAGCCTCCAGTGATGAAGCACCCACAGCTTCTGAAGGCAAGCTGTTCTACTGGTTAATTGTTCTCCTTACAGAAGAAGAAGAACTAGAAGAACCTAGAACTCCTTAGTTCTAGGTTGGCTTTCTCCTTGATAGGTTTTCATCCATTGCTCCTTGTCCTGTCTTCAGGTGCTTTGGAGAATAGCTTGACCTCCTCTTTGTGGTAGCTCCTTAGATGTTGGTAGACTGTTATCATTCACTCCTCGGTCACTTTTTATTAAACTGGACATACACACACACACACACACACACACACACACACACACATATATATATATATATATATATTTTCTCAGGTTTTCGCGGGTGTTTGTATGTAGGTCTTTGGTTATTCGGGTCTTTTCCCACGTAAAATTGGAAGTGTCTTGGCGACGTTTCGACGAAGTCTCATTCGTCATCTTCAGGCTGGTGTTCTCGGCTTCGTGCTTCCAGGAGCAATGTGAGATCGCAGCTGTCTCTTCCTTTTAACTCACATCCCCACTAGCAGTTAAAAGGAAGAGACAGCTGCGATCTCACATTGCTCCTGGAAGCACGAAGCCGAGAACACCAGCCTGAAGATGACGAATGAGACTTCGTCGAAACGTCGCCAAGGCACTTCCAATTTTACATGGGAGAAGACCCGAATAACCAAAGACCTACATATATATATATATAAAATACCGAAGTAATTTTCTTTTTTCTTAAGGCTCAAGTTGTAAGACTTGATTTTAATGTATAGTTTGTTTATGTTGTGTATTGTACGTATGTATCTTTTTGTTTGTTTATCTTTAATAAAAGAAAAAAAAAACAAGCCAGTGGTGGGTTTCTACGGGTTCGCCCCGGTTCGGGTAAACTGGTAGCGGCAGCAGTGGGAGGCTCCGCCCACCCGCCCGGACGTCATTACGGACGCTCTGCACGTACGCGTGCTCAGAGTTCCGAACCAGTAGCGAAGGTACGTGAAACCTTCCCCATCTATCCCCTCGTCCGAGTTCAATGACTTGGACGAGGGGATAGATGGGGAACTCATCAACTTTGCAGATGACACCAAGCTGGCAGGAATAGCCAACACTCCAGAAGATAGTCTCAAGATACAGAAGGATCTGGACAGACTTGAACATTGGGCGCTATTGAACAAAATGAAATTCAATGGTGAAAAAAGCAAGGTTCTACATTTAGGCAAGAAAAACAAAATGCACAGGTACCGTATATGTGGTACCTTGCTCAATAGTAGTAACTGTGAGAGGGATCTTGGAGTCCTAGTGGACAACCATTTAGATATGAGCCAGCCATGTGCAGCAGCTGCCAAAAAAGCCAACACAGTTCTAGGCTGCATCAACAGAGGGATAGAATCAAGATCACATGAAATGTTAATACCACTTTATGATGCCTTGGTAAGGCCACACTTGGAATATTGCATCCAGTTTTGGTCGCCACGATGTAAAGAAGATGTTGAGACTCTAGAAAGAGTGCAGAGAAGAGCAATGAAGACGATGAGGGGACTGGAGGCTAAAACATATGAAGAACGGTTGCAGGGATTGGGTATGTCTAGTTTAATGAAGAGAAGGACTAGGGGAGACATGAGAGCAGTGTTCCAATATCTCAGGGGCTGCCCCAAAGAAGAAGGAGTCAAGCTATTCTCCAAAGACCTGAGAGTAGGACAAGAAGCAATGGGTGGAAACTAATCAAGGAGAGAAACAACTTAGAACTAAGGAGAAATTTCCTGCCAGTTAGAACAATTAATAAGTGGAACAAGAAGTTGCGAATGCTCCAACACTGGAATTTTTAAAGAAGATGTTGGATAACCATTTGTCTGAAGTGGTGTAGAGTTTCCTGCCTGAGCAAAGGGGGCTGGACTAGAAGACCTCCAAGGTCCCTTCCAACTCTGTTATCCTATTCTATTCTATTCTAGAACCCACTACTGAAACAAAGCCGAACATCCTTTTATCAAATCTTCATTAATGCTGATAACGCTATCGTTTCATTGCCAAGGTTTCCTCTTTCTTTTTTCTTCTCCTCAAGATGAGTTTAAATGATGGGTTTAGTTTGTTCTTATACTCTCTTTATGCTTGAGTTTTTATCGTGATGAGAGCTTCACCATTTTATTGGATGATATTGCAGCATGTTAGTTGGTTTTTATTTTTCATTGTACTCTTTAACAATTGGCCTATCATCCTAGAATGAAGGGCAAGTTAAAAATAAGCAATATACATATTTGTGTCACAGAAGGAATCAAATCGTTTCCAGTTGGCCTCAGGAGTGAAGGAGACAAGGTCCTTCTATTATATAATATTATCCAATGCTGTCTTTGACAACTATTTTTTTTCCCCTAGAAACAATGTAGAATAGAATAAATAAGCAGAATAGAAGGTAGGGCATCATAGGTGTAGGGCAGTGGCGGGATTCAAATAATTTAACAACCGCTTCTCTGCCCTAATGACCAGCTGGGTAGGCGTGGCTCGGTGGTCATGTGACCGTGTGGGCGTGGCCAACTCAACGTCACTTATGTCGATGGCGCTTAGCTGTTACAATGTAACAAGGGTTAACCAGAGAGGCAGTTTCTGTAAGCGGGGCAATAAAAATTAGGCTAGAAACAACACCAGAATGTTTCCTTCCTTACAGGATTAGCCCTGTAAAGCGGGAAAAAACAAAATAAGATTTCTTCCCCACAACCAGTTGTCTGAACTGCTTAGAAAGTTAACAACCGGTTCTCCCGAATAGGTGCAAACTGGCTGAATCCCACCACTGGTGTAGGGTCTCCGGCCTCAGCAGAGGGTTGGACTAGAAGATCTCCAAGATCCTTTTCCAGCTCTGTTATTCTGTTATTCAACTCCCAGAATTCCCTAGCCAGCCACCTCCACCCGTCTTAAAGTCCCTAAGGTTAGAAATGCTGCACTAGATCAAATAAAAGTGTTTGGAGAATTAGATATAGCTCACGGCTTCCTTACACATACATAAAAAAAGAAGAGAAAAATAACAATGCCAATACAAATACTCAGAAGCTGCCAAACACCTAAGGGTTAGCTTTGTCCTCTGTTCTGAGTAAATGTGCACACCTCCGATCACGATAATAGATTGCAGCCAGCCTCTATTTTTCCATTTTTCCACATACTTCTTGAGGCTGTATGGAGTTCAGTGACATTCAGGGAAATATTAGTCAGGTCAGTTGTTATGATTTTTGCTTTCCAGCAAGATCAGCATTACATATTTCTTAAAAAAAAAATTATTATAAAATTATGGTTTTTTAAAAAGAAAAAATAAATAGGGGAAGGAGACTAACAGATGCCCAAAGAAAGTTCTTATCTGCTTACGTCTATTATTTTCCTTATATATGCTACATAGTTTCCAGAAACGTTTGTCAAATTATTATTAGATTGTCAAATTATTAGATAATTAGATATAACGAATGAAAAGGTCTCGTGTCCTGGGCAGCCACATGAAAACGGATGCTTTCTTAACTTTTCAGTTCAGTTGCCCCGAGACCACTTCCTAGTGGTCTCTATCCAAGTACTAAGCAGGGCTTAGACAGAAAGATTGAAAACTTCTGGAAAAAATCATTAAAAATTAAGTGTGACATGGAACAAACTTTTCTCCCCTTAAATATGAATGTTGTATAAGCTATAAGATAAGAAATAGATAAATGGAAATAGATAAATAAATGATAGATTGATAGATTGATAGATCGATCGATCGATCGATAGATGATAGATAGATGATAGATAAATAGATTGATAGAGATAGAGATAGAGATAGGTAGGTAGATAGGTAGATAGAGATAGATAGATAGATAGATAGATAGATAGATAGATAGATAGATAGATTAGATAGATAGAGATAGATAGATAGAGAGAGATAAGAGATAGAGATAGATAGGTTAGATAGATTGAGATGATAGAGATAGAGATAGAGAGATAGACTGAGATAGACATAGATAGATTGATAGAGATAGAGATAGATAGATATAGGTAGGTAGGTAGATAGAGATAGATAGATTAGATACATAGAGATAGAGATAGATAGATTAGATACATAGATTGAGATAGAGATAGATAGAGATAGACATAGATAGATAGATTGATAGAAATAGAGAGACATAGAGAGATAGGTACCGTGTTTTCCCGAAAATAAGATCCTTATTTTCTTATATTTTTTTGAACCCTGAAATGAACGTTATTTTCAGGGAGGTCTTATTATTTTGGGGCACATGGAGGAAACCAGAGGAAATGGTGGGGACCGACTGTGCATGCGTTTAAATATTTTTGGGGAGGAATTATTTTCAGGGGGGCCTTATTTTAGCACATGCGCTCAAAAGCCTGATTGGGCTTATTATCAGGGGATGTCTTATTTTTGGGAAAACAGGGTAGATAAATAGATAGATAGATAGAGATAGACATAGAGAGATAGATAGATAGAGATAAATAGATAGATTAGATAGATAAATAGAAATAGATAGATAGATAAAAATAGAGAGATAGATTAGATAGATTGATAGAGATAGAGAGAGAGATACAGAGATAGATAGATATAGACAGACAGACAGATAGATTGATAGAGATAGTTAGAGATAGATAGGTAGATAGATAGATAGAGATATAAATTTCTAGCTAGTTAGCTAGCTAGATAAAACTAGATAGCTAGATAGATATTAGATAATAAACAGCCCCATTGATGAGTTGTTGGATGATGCGTAAGTAATAAACTGACTTTAACTAAGAGCCTTGGTAGTACAGGGGTTTAAGGCACCCTGTTATTAAGCTGGTTATTAAGACCAGCTGCCTGCAATTACTGCAGGGTTCGAATCTCGCCAAGGCTCAAGATTGACTCAGCCTTCCATCCTTTCTAAGGTAGGTAAATTGAGGACCCAGTTGTGGGGGCAATAAGCTGACTATGTATAAATATACAAAAGGATGAAGGCTATTGCTGAGCACATTGTAAGCCGCCCTGAGTCTTTGGAGAAGGGCGGCATATAAATCAAATTAAAAAAAAAAAAAACTAACACCTGCCTCACCAGCCTGACTCAGGTCAGAACATTATCCTTCATAACTGAAACCCTGTTGGTCAAATGTCGGGTAGAATTATTTCATCTGTATTTTTAAAATCTTTTTTTAACAAGATCTCTCTCTAAACATTTGCAGCTCCTAAAGAAGCTAGGTGAAGAAAAATCTCACTTTCTTACATTCCAAATGACTAAGCTGCGTATCCTTATTTTTTACATCCACTCTCTTTCCCCACCATCAAAATCTGGTATTTAATCTGGCCAAAATTATGGCTATAACTATGCCAGTAGGAGCTAAATAAGGCGCTTAGCTATCTCTCTCTTGCAAACCCTGACATTTCGGACTGCACCTTTTCTATTTTGGTACCAGTTTCAGCTTCTATGCCTGAAGCTTTTAAAGATCTCCCCAATAGTTCATGTTCACCACTTCATTCTGTTTAGCTTAAATCAACAAAGCCAGTAAAACCTTTTGCAAATGTTAGGCTTTAGTCTCATGAGAAAAGTTAGCATTCACTTTATACCGAATGAAAATCTGACTCTGCAGAGAAATAATCAGAGGTGGTATTCAGCTGGTTTGGACCAGTTCGGGTGAACAGGTAGCGGAGATTCAGCCGGTTCGGACTGGTTCGGGTGAACTGGTAGCGGAGATTCAGCTGATTCGGACCGGTTTGGGTGAACCGGGAGCGAAGATTCAGCCAGTTTGGACTGGTCCGGGTGAACTGGTAGCGGAGATTCAGCCGGTTCAGACCGGTTCGGGTGAACTGGTAGCGGAGATTCAGCCGATTCGGACCGGTTCGAGTGAACCGGTAGCGGAGATTCAGCCAGTTCGGACCGCTTTGGGTGAACCGGTAGGGTGCCCACCCAACCCGGCACTATGCCGTCTTATTTAGGCACATTTTTGAGGCTGGGCACATGTGTGGAAGGGGTGGGTATATGCAAAGTACATGTGTGGAGGACTGGGCACATGCGCGGATGGTGCACACACACATGAAGTGAGCAAGTGTGTGCGCAGTGAATCGGTAGTACCAAAATGTGAAACCCATCACTGGAAATAATACCATGGTCCCACAGTAGGAAGGACATATGTTAGATCCAGGGGTGGGCTGCTGGGGGTTCGCAGAAGTTCGGGAGAACCTCTGGCTAAGATTCTGTGCAGTTCAGAGAACCCCCAAACTCCCACCCCACCCCATCCCTCTCAGGAGTCCCCACACGGCCCGTTTTGGATGCAGGTACGTGCAAGGCATGCATGGAGGCTCAGGGAGGGCAAAAAACAGGTCTACCGGAAGTTCGGGAAGGCCAGAAATGGGCCAGTTTCTGGACTTCAGTGGGCCTCCAGAGCCTGGGGAGGCAGTTTTCACCCTCCTGGAGGGTTGAGGAAAGCCTCTGGAGCCTGGGGAGGGCAAAACTTCCCCCCCCCCGCTGTGGTGCAGGAGGCCGACTAGGCCACACCCACCATGGCCATGCCCACCCAGCAACCGGTCAGAGAACCCCTTACTAAAATTTTTGAAGCCCACTCCTGGCTAGATCCACACCAATGTGAGGCTCTTGAATTTGGCTTTGATGTCCATGGGGGTCCGTACATAGCCATGATAACACCAGAGAAACTTGCATCTTACTGTTATAGTGCAGGCTCCATATTTTATCCTGGTATTGTGACGTTGCATGGAAGTCCATAAATGTAGGAGAAGGGAGGTGGAGTGAAAAGGGGAATCGGCCTAGAATCCTTACGTAGCCACAAAAGAACTAAGTCCAACTGCTTTTGAGTGCTGTTGAGTGCCTTATCTAACTCTAAACAGGTGCCGACTGTTAGTTCAGAAGATTCCTGTGTCTAGGCTCTTAGCAATAAATCAGCTTAATCGACTCTTCATATTTGGACTTTTACACCTGACAATAAATGGTGGAACTGTATTGTGACAATATCAAGCAAATTCATCACTTGCCTCCATTTATCTCCATTGGACACATCCATGTGGTTTTCTTGGGAATAATGCGGCAATGAGTTGCAAGTTTTCTCTGGAAACTTGGAAGTTTTCTCAACTTCCAAGTCCAGCCTAGTTTTCTTTCATCCAAATATTAAGCAGGCACGAACCTTCTGAGTTCCAACAAAATCAGGAAAGTTTTATCATCTGCTGAGACATGTTTCAAGCTATTCTACTATCAGGCAGAAGCAATAAGATTCACTTGTGAATGGTTCGAGTGATCCACTTTATTACATTCTACCTATATTACAGGAATCTCCCTAAGACTGCTTATCTACTCTTGGGAACACATAGACCAGTGGTGGGTTCCTCCCGGTTTGGCCCGGTTCTCCCGAGCCGGTAGTGGTGACAATATGACGTCACCAAACTGGTTCTGCCCCCCCACGGCACCCCCCCACCCCCCGCGTTATTCTTACCTTTTATTTGGCCCACCCCCAATCTATTGCTGCCTCCTGAGTCCCAGCTGATGGCTAGAGGGGAAAAAAATGTTTAAACTCTTGCTGAAGGGCTTCAAAGGGCCGCCCTACAGCTGATCAGTGTTAAAAGAAAACAAATGAGTAGACCGGTGCCTGCAAAAATACATGAGTAGATCAGTGCCTGCAAAAATACATGAGTAGATCAGTGCCTGCAAAAATAAATGGGTAGACCAATGCCTGCAAAAATACATGAGTAGATCAATGCCTGCAAAAATACATGAGTAGATCAGTGCCTGAAAAAATAAATGGGTAGACCAGTGCCTGCAAAAATACATGAGTAGATCAGTGCCTGCAAAAATACATGAGTAGATCAGTGCCTGCAAAAATACATGAGTAGATCAGTGCCTGCAAAAATACATGAGTAGATCAGTGCCTGCAAAAATACATGAGTAGATCAATGCCTGCAAAAATACATGAGTAGATCAGTGCCTGAAAAAATAAATGGGTAGACCAGTGCCTGCAAAAATACATGAGTAGATCAGTGCCTGAAAAAATACATGAGTAGATCAGTGCCTGCAAAAATACATGAGTAGACCAGTGCCTGCAAAAAATAAATGGGTAGATCGGTACAGCTCTGCAAGCAGTTAAAAGCCTGGTAGACCAGTACCTCTACTAAATCCTAAATAATTGTCACATGACCATCAAGCCACGCCTACAAAATAAGCCACGCCCACAGAACCAGTAGTAAAAAAATTTAGAACCCACCCCTGAAATAGACCCCATGAACTTAGTGCGGTCATGCTTTTGCCTCTTGTGGCTTTGCAAGGACTCAAGACTAGAGCCATGCTTGACTCCTCCTCCCTGCCTAGATGATAGTTTCTTAACATATACCTTACTACTACAGTATGATACAATGCCCAAAACATGTTAAGAATAGGAAAATGGGACAGTGAAGCTGATCAACATTCCCCCCTGTGTGCTTTCAAAGCACTTTATGTTAACTTTTAAATAAAATTGTTGTGACAATTTGACATGGAAGCTGCAACGGAGAAGATGCTAGACTGGGTGAATGCTTTATAAGCCTTCAGTCACCAAGGAAAGACCATCTGTTACAGGAAACCATCATTTTCTTCTAGCTTAAGTGACCCCTTGTGCATTTAGTAGAAAGAGAAGCTGTGGAGAACACTTCTTTTTCAGAGCAAACACTTTTTAAATATGGATGTTATTTGGAAGGAAACTAGGTTAAGATAGGGATTTGAATCTGAATTAGAAGGCTCAGCATGACGGCGATTATTCTTAAGAGCTGAAACTCAAGAGATACAGCACATCCAAATAGGTCTATCACTGTGATGGTGAACCTCTGGCACGTGTGCCATGCAGAGCCCTCTCTGTGGGCATGAGTGCCATTGCCAGCTGCTCTTCTGGTTTCCATTGTGCACATGCATTTTTTTTTTATTTTTTAATTGATTTATATGCCGCCCTTCTCCGGAGACTCAGGGCGGCTTACAGTGCGTTAAGCAATATGCATGCCAGCCAGTTGGTCTTTGCGGGCAGCGGAGTGCTGGAAAATGGCCTGAAAATGGCCAAAAAACAGGCCATTTTCCGGTTGTTTTACTGCTCTCCTGGTTTCCATAATCTTTTAACAACCCCATAATCCCTTGCAGGCTGAATGGAGCTAGCAGAGTGTTTTAATGGCCGGATGCCGTACCTGTCACCAATGTAGAGTTTTGTTCAACGGTTATATTCTCATTGTGCCCAGAGAGAGAAATACCTGCCTCTACCTAGGCTCGAACTCACAGCCTCCTGATTGTGAGGCGAGAGCTCCACCTCTAGGCCACCGCACCACTCCTCATGATTTGCTGGCAATACTGGGACAAAATACCTCTCCCCAACACCTTCCAAGTGTAGAACAAAGGGTTAAATCTCAAAGGTGAGCCTTGAGATCAGCTAGCAACGTTAAGAGTATTGCTACTTCCTCCTCCATTTTTCCTGTGGTTGAAATGATAAACAGAAAGGTTTCTGGCGTGGGGAGTGTGTGTGTGTGTGTGGGGTCGTGTGCGCAAGTGCCCACACCTATAATTTATGTGCCCTGCCCCGCCCCCCACGCATGAGTGCATGACCCCCCATGCTCCCCCCACTTTTGGCACACGATGGCACAGTGGGCCTGGTAGGCCCATTTTTTGCTCTCCCCAGGCTCCAGAGCCTCTCTAGGAGCCTGGGGAGGGCGAAAACGGCCTTCCCCAACCCCCTCGAGGCCCTCCGGAGGCCGAATATGGCCCGTTTGCCAACTTCCCATCTGGAGCCTGGGAAGAGCAAAAAACGGGCTTTCCCCACCTACCCCCAGGCCCTCCGGAGGCAGGAAACTGCCTGTTTCCATTCTTCCAGGTGGCCCAGAAGGCCGGAAAATCATCCGGCCAGTGCATGCATGCACGCCGGAGCTGAGCTCGCATGCCGACCAATATGGCTACGTGTGCTACCTGTGGCACGCATGTCATAGGTTCACCATCACGGCTCTATACCATTCCAGACAAATGGTTCTCTGATCTCTTCTTAAAAACTTCCAGTGTTGGAGCATCCACAACTTCTGGTGGCAAGTCGTTCCACTGATTAATTGTCAGGAAATCAGTTACTCCTTAGTTCTAGATTGTTTCTATCCTTGATTGGTTTCCAGCCATTGCTTTGTGTTCTGCCTTCAGATGCTTTGGAGACTAAGTAGACCCCCTCTTCTTTGTGGCAGCCCCTCAAATATTGGAACACTGCTATCCTGTCACCCCTGCAATGGTAGTCCCATCCAAGGTACCATCTTGTTCGGAGTATAAAATGCACCTTAGTTTTTGGAGAGGAAAATAGGGGGAAAAAAATTCTGCCTCTGCCTACCAGGTATTCATCTGGCTAGCGTCCTTAGCCTGGTCAGTGTTGTGACTCCGAACCCCGAGGCCGATTTATCAGAGGGAGAAGACTCCGAACATGAAGGAGAGGAGTTGGCCAGGCCTCCCTCTCCAGGACCCTCCTCTCTGGCAATGCCTCAGGTGTCTCCCGAAGGAGAAGAGATTGGCTAGGAGCCAGGTATCTCCTCGCAGTCGGACAGTGATGGAGATAAGTCTTGGCTGGATCCACGCCAGCGTCGGAGAGACAGGCGCACGCAGCAGAAAAGGAGGCGTGCCAGAGATTAAGCTGAGTCACTGGACCACACCCCACAGGGGATAAAAGGGGGTGAGGTGGCCATTCAGACTCTGTGATGGACAAAACTAACTACTAACATTGTATCTTTGAAACAACGTTATCTGCCTTGGATTTAATATGGACTGGACTTGACAATTCTTGAACTGTGTGTATCTTGTTTGGGTTTATCTGTCAGAGGAATACCCCCTCCCTCTATGAGTAAAGTTCTTGGCAAGCAGCTACTGGGTTGCTGCCAATCCTCTTATCGAAAGAATTTGTTGTCTGCCAGTTTTATTTAACCCCTGGCTATCTGTTTGTGTGCATGTGTGAGACGGGGACAGAACAATCAGCTTCAGCACATTAGTTTGCTAGTTGTGCGGAGGTCGGGGGGCATGCGGAGGTCGAAAATGCGATGCACGGAGGCAGCGATCGGCGGCGATATGCTTTGGCGATCCCCGCAGCCTTGAACGGCTCTCAAACGGAGCGTTTGGAGGCTGAAAACACGAGGGGTGGAGCCCAAAAACACAAGCCATTGTCTGTGGCAAGCACTGCAGCCAGGAAGAGGACCACGGAGGCCGAAGGGTGGGGGCTGGTGGGTGGCAGGGGCTACATTCGGAGTATAAGACGCACCTGAATTTTCAGCCACT
>NW_027256888.1:5386471-5474977 GCF_029215685.1 Pituophis catenifer annectens
TTTTTGGCACTGCCGCGCACACGAAGGGATCGCTCTCCAGAAAAGCCAAATTTCTGGGTTCTAGCACATATGCATGCTCGATGATCAGCTGGCCAGCCTGCATGCACAGCTGGTTTTTGGCACTGCCACATGCGTGAAGTGATCGCGTTCCAGAAAAGCTGAACTTCCAGGTTCTGGCACGCATGCACACCCTACAATCAGCTGGCTGGCGTGCATGTCCACACCGGTTTTCGGCACTGCCGTGTGCACGGAGGACAACTGATTGTCACATGCGCATGTGCACCAGAAACCTGGAAGACAAACAGGCAAGGCCGCGCGTGCTGGGCAGCATGGCTTCGCATGCCATTTTGGCCACACGTGTCATAGGTTTGCCATCACGGCTCTAAGCTTTGTCTTAAGCATTCTCCAACAATTTTTTTTTTTTTTTTATTTATATGCCGCCCTTCTCCGAAGACTCAGGGCGGCTTACAATGTGCTCAGCAATAGCCTTCATCCTTTTGTATATTTTTATACAAAGTCAGCTTATTGCCCCCACAAACTGGGTCCTCATTTCACCTACCTTAGAAAGGATGGAAGGCTGAGTCAACCTTGAGCCTTGGCGAGATTCGAACCCTGCAGTAATTGCAGGCAGCTGGTCTTAATAAGCTTAATAACAGGGTGCCTTAAACCCCTGTACTACCAAGGCTCAACAGAGACATTTTTTCCCCTTATTCTCTTCGATCTCGTGTGTTTAAGTGCAAAAACCGGCTGAATGCAGGACATCCCTCATCTGCTCACAGACATTCCCCTAATTTTGGAATTCTCCTGCTCGCAAGCACATTTATCTTCCCTGCAAGATCAGAGAAGAAAAGAAACTTCAATTTCTTTCCTCAGAGGATTACAATCTCTTTTCTCTCAATGAGAAGAGCGACAACCAGCAGGAGAACCGGATAAGAAAGAAAGAAAGGGAGGAGGAAGAGAAAGAGGAGGGAGGTACAGGAGCTTAATCTGATCAAATAATTGGCCAAAAGATTTTAATGTAGATCTGCTCTTCTCCCATGGCCTTTTCGACCCCAGCAAAGAGGGGCTTGGTGTATCTGTAACGGTCCTTGCGGAGAGCAACACAGACCATCTTCCACAGCACCATCGGGGCAGTATCAGAGCGAATGTGATAGAAAGGGGTAGGCGATGCAGAACGGAAGGATTAACACTCAGCATTGTGTACTTTGGATCAAGAGCTGGGCAAATATTTAACAGGCAATTTGGACACACAGCTTAATTTAATCCCTTTGTCTATTCTTTTTTTTGCAAATCTCCTCGTCTCATAACCTCTTTTCTTTAGGCATTGACTGAACTCCATCATCGACTAGCCTCCTCCGGTTTGCTTTTGACAGAGTAGACATGCTAAAATACCTACAGGTATTTACCTACAGCTGTGGTGGGTTGCCCCTGGTTCAGACCGGTTCCCAAGAACCGGGAGTAAAACCGGCAGGAGGCTCTGCCCACCGACCCCAACGTCATCAGGAACCTTCTGTGCATGCGCGCGGCCCCGTTGTGAACCGGTAGTAAAGGTAAGTAGAACCCACCCCTGCTACAGGGGCTCATCACTTGCGACCGATGGGAAAAGTTTGAAAATTGTTAATTTTGTTCCAATTTGCAGCCTGAGCTAACAGTTCCTCGTTTAGCAGTGACTCCAGACTGGATTTTTTCAAAAATAGCCAATGAACGCTATTGGGTTACATAGAATGTCACCCAATGTTGCTGTTTATTTTTTAGAAGATGGCAATGACTGATGCCCAGGGCGTGATTGATCATATTTGCACATGACGTCTCCATGGTCATGTGGCCAGCATGACTCAATGCCAAAGGCGCATGGAACACTCTTACCTTCCCACCAAAGGTGGTCCCTATTTTTCTACTTGCATTTTTTACGTGCTTTCGAACTGCTAGGTTGGCAGAAGCTGGGACAAGGAATGGGAGCTCACCCCGTTACGCGGCACTCGGGATTCGAACCGCTGAACTGCCGACCTTTCGATCGACAAGCTCAGCATCTTAGCCAGTGGGCCACCACATCCCCAATGCACATCTACTGGTCTACAAAACTGGGATTTTACTATAGTTTTATTTAAAACTCCCTTGTTCTTTAGTGACCATAAAGGTACGACACAGGACCGTTTCATGGCTATGATGTACAATCTAAGCAGACCGATTGGGGGACTCATTTGTTTGAGGGAAGTGGTGACATTTGGAAGCAGCAAATGGTCATTTGTTCAGAATAATTGTGTGTATGTGTGTGTTCTATTTTGGGCACATACTGCTTTCTTGAAAGAAGAGGCCCATAGACACTTCATGATTAATAGACCTGCTCCACAATACCTGCCAGCAGGAAGCCAATCTAAGTGTGGGGGGATTGCCTGAATAATTGAAGGGAAGAAGGGAGGGAGATAGCAATTTCTTATCATTGATAAGGGAATAGTCTCAATCTGTCCCAGCTGGCTGGTCAAAAGGAAATTTGTCTTCATGAGTGCTACGTGGCAGGCTTCCAAAGAGAACAGCTCTAAAAGGCAGAGTTCAACACCTGAGGATTGAGTTGGGAGGTCTTTAGCGAACTGCAGCTATGTTTGAGTAAAACTATCCAAGAGAAAGAGGAGGAGCAGGAGAAGGAGGAGGAGAAGTAGAGGAAGAAGAGGAAGAGGAAGAGAAGGAGAAGGAGAAAGAAGGAGGAGAAGAAGAAGAAGAGGAGGAGGAGGAGAAGAGGAGGAGGAGAAGGGGGAGAAGAAGAAGAAGAGGAAGAGAAAGAGGAAGAGGAGAAGGAGAGGAAGAGAAGAAGGAGAAAGAAGGAGGAGAAGAAGAAGAAGAGGAGGAGGAGGAGAAGAGGAGGAGGAGAAGGGGGAGAAGAAGAAGAAGAGGAAGAGGAGAAGGAGAGGAAGAGAAGAAGGAGAAAGAAGGAGGAGAAGAAGAAGAAGAGGAGGAGGAGGAGAAGAGGAGGAGAAGGGGAGAAGAAGAAGAAGAAGAAGAAGAAGAAGAAGAAGAAGAAGAAGAAGAAGAAGAAGAAGAAGAAGAAGAAGAAGAAGAGGAGGAGGAGGAAGAGGAGGAGGAGGAGGAGAGAAGAAGAAGGAGAAGAAGAGAAGAAGGACATACTCACCCCTCCCCTCCCAGCCACTCCTCGCCTACCCGCCCGGGCTCCTTAGGGCCCCAACAAGAAGCAGTTGTTGGAGCTAAGGAGCCACCACGAGAAAGAGTTGGAAAAACAGCTCAGTTCAAATTGGATCTGACTGAGAAGGAGGCTCAGTAGAAGCACCTCACGGAGGACTAGGAGCATAGGCTTTCCAAGCAGAGGGAAGACCTGAGGTAGTGCAAGATCAGGTACTGGTGCCTGGAGGCTCAGCGGGTTGAGATGGTCAGCCAGTTCCAGGCCATGATGCAGTCCCACTGGAACGAGGCCCTCCGGCTTTTCGCCACCAGTGGCGCTTCTCTCCAGCCTTCGCCCAAAGCCCCACACCAGGAAGCTGAAGCAGCCCCCGAGTCAGAATTTCTGCCCCACTCTGACCCACACAAAAAGACCCCAAAGGGGGAGACTCTCTGCAGCAACACAAACATTCATTGCATATATCCGGCCCATTGGCCGTAGTTTGAGGACTCCTGATTTAGTGCAATATAAAAAATGCAAATAATTTTTTTGCAGAGCACCAAAATTTTCTCGTGGACCACCAGTGGTCCACGGACCACCAGTTGGTGAGCGCTGATCCAGGTCATGGTTGTCCCAAAGATGGACTTTCTTGTTTTTCTTTCGAAGACATTTTGCGTCTCCTCCAAGAAGCTTCTTCCACTTGGAAAAAGCACCTTTGTGTTCTTCAGAAGGTTTCTTGAGCATTTCTTCTCTGCGCTAAAGCTAAGTTGCAGCCTTAAAGATGGTTGTGTTTCAGGAAGCGGCTCTTTATATATAGAAATGACATTCAAACTCTTTTGCACTCTATACCTATTCTCTATAACAGACCACCCACCTGTGAGAGATTGGGAGGAGGCGGAGGAAGGAACAGAAACAACGGTTGTTTCTAGACAGAAACA
Organism: Pituophis catenifer annectens; assembly: GCF_029215685.1. NCBI lineage: Eukaryota > Metazoa > Chordata > Lepidosauria > Squamata > Colubridae > Pituophis > Pituophis catenifer. The sequence continues at coordinate 5,390,519 of NW_027256888.1, forward strand.
ACAGATGTAGTTAGTAGTTTATCTTATAAACAGCAGCTCGGAGGGCTACTAATAAGCCCAGGAAGAAGAGAACATAAATAGCAATAGCACTACCGTAAGTCTTACACAGGGGTAAAATGCTCCTGGTTCGGACCGGATCGCCTGATCCGGTAGCGATGGCGGCAGATGGTTCGGAGAACCGGTAGCAAAAATCCCTGCCCCCCCTCACCTTTGGTGGGAAGGTAACAGCGTTCCGTGCGCCTTTGGCATTGAGTCATGCCGGCCAAATGACCACGGAGACGTCTTCGGACAGCGCTGGCTCTTCAGCTTTGAAACGGAGATGAGCACGGCCCCCTAGAGTCGGGAACGACTAGCACATATGTGCGAGGGGAACCTTTACTTTTATTAATAAATACAGCTGGAACTATGGGGCTCATGGGCCTTCTTTTTTGTGTGTCTACTTTGTGCCAGTTTGTCAATGGGCAAGAGTTAATATTCTGACTCGTGATCTCCTCCTAGGAAGTTAAAAAAAAAAGAGAGACCGTGGGTTTCCAATGATGTTATTTAAAATTCGAACAACTATGTCGGGCTCTTTAGAGCATCTGTCGGCAATGCTTGAAATTATTCAGAAATCTGAGAAAACAGCTGGCGAGGGACGACGAGCACTAAATAACCACACATAAAATAGATCCATTATTTTTTTTCCCCCTTGTGGGTGAGTGTCTTTTCTTTTCTTTCCTTTCTTTTTTCTTTTTTGGTAACTTGTTCACGTTGAAGGATCGGGAGTTATAACAGCTGATCGCAACGCTTCTATTTTTAATTGTTGATTTCACTCGTGCAAGCTGCCGCTTGATGCGAGAACCGGGGTTATGAATTTTGTCGTCTTAGCTCGGATGGCAACGGTTGGTGCGTTTGTTATTTCTGTTCAATCTTGAATGACCCTGACATTATTTGGCAGATCAGCCCAGAAAGGGAACACCAGACAAAACAAAAACTCGTTTTGCTCTTAATTAATAATCCCTTCTTTATTTATAGAAGGCCGCCAGTTCTTCTTCAGATATATTCATTGTCACATTTTGGGCCAGAATTTCTGTCTCTCTCTCGGAGTGTGTAGTGTAAGGGTGTCAAACTGGATTTCTTCGAGGGTCGGATAAAGCATTGTAGTTTGTTTGTTTATTTATTTATTTATTTATTTATTTATTTATTTATTTATTTATTTATTTATTTATTGGTTCGATTTATATGCCGCCCTTCTCCGGAGACTCAGGGCGGCTTACAATGCGTTAAGCAACAGCCTTCATACTTTTGTATATACCTGCTTAGTAGGGCTTTCGGCCCCTCCCTAAGTGGTGTTCTTTTTTATACAAAGTCAGCTTATTGCCCCCACAATCTGGGTCCTCATTTTATTTACCTCGGAAGGATGGAAGGCTGAGTCAACCTTGAGCCTGGTGAGATTTGAACTTGCAGTAATTGCAGGCAGCTGGTGCTACTTAACAGCACTTTAGTCTGCTGCACCACTAAGGGTCTTTTAGTTCTACTCCGTGGGCCGGCCGGGGTGGATGGGAGGGGGAGATGAGACGGGCGCCTCCTGCAGCACTTTGGTAGCCAAAATGGGGTACGGGGAAGCTGCACACGACCCCAATGCACCCTGCTTTGGCTGGCAAAGTGTTACAGGAGGCAGTCCAGGCCAAAAATGGACTGCACGGGAGCTGCGCATGGCCCCCCCCCGCACGCCATTTTGGCTGCCAGAGGCACCGTGGGCTGGTCCTTTGCTACGTCCAGGCCAGCCCCGTGGGGGTGGGGTGCAGATTTAAGCACCCCACGGTCCAGATCTGCCCCCCGGGCCTTGCGTTTGATACCCCTGGTGTAGTGTATGTGCGTTGTTAATATGGAGAACCGAGGGGGGCTAGTCTAAGATGCAAAAACCAGTTAATACAGGTAGCCCTCGACAATTGAGCCCAACATTTCTGTTATTAAGTGGGACATCTGTTAAGGGAAATGTAGCTAGTTCTCGATTTAGAACCGCAAACTGAAACAAATATGTCTATTGCTGAGCAGGACAGTTGTTCCCTGAGATTTGCCCCCCCTCCCCAATTTTACGACCTTTCTTGCCACCGTTGTTAAGTGAATCACTGCAGTTGTTAAGTTAGGAACACACTTATTAAGTGAATCTGGCTTTGCTTGTCGGAAGGTCGCAAAGGGGATCACGTGACCCCGGGACAGTGCAACCGTCGTAAATACGAGCCAGGGTTGCCAAGGATCTGAATTTTGATCTCTGGGGATGCTGCAATGGTCTTAAGTGTGAAAAATAATCATAAGTCACTTTTTTCAGGGCCATTGTAACTTTGAACAGTCACTAAATGAACGGATGCAAGTCAAGGACTAGAATTGTATTTTCAAGATAAGACAAGTAAACCCCATGACCAGGGGTAGGGATTCAGCCGGTTCAGACCGATTCGGGCGAATCAGATGCTAATTTTATATCTGGTTCGATGGACTGGTAGTTGCATGGACTGGCTGGCCTCGCCCCGTCCACTGCTCCCAGGACTCTCCACGCAGCCCATTTTGGATGTCAGGTAAGTGAAGCACCTGCGTGGAGGCTCTGGGAGGGGGAAAAATGGGCCTCCTGGAAGTTCCAGAAGTCCAGAAACGGCTCTGTTTCCGGCCTCAGGCAGGCCTCCAGAGCCCAGAGGAGGCCATTTTCGCCCTCTCAGATGCTCGAGGAAAGCCTTCGGAGCTTGGGGAGGGCTAAAACGCCCCCCCCCCCACTGTGGTGCAGGAGGCCGAGAAGGCCACGCCCACCATGGCCACGCCCACTCAGCAGAGAACCGGTTGATACATTTTTGAATCCCACTCCTGCCCATGACCTTCACCGCTGACAGCTGCCAACGTGCAATACGGAGAACGTTAGCATTATCCAAAATCTAACCGCACTGACGTGAAGTTGTCCAAATTAGCTTTTTGGAAATTATTCTTTAGAAAAATGGATATTATCTATTTTGGTGGGATTTTTTGCCCCCCCCCCACTAGCATTAGGCAGGCCAACAGATATGAAACAGAAATGTTAATCCTTTACAAAACAAGCTTCTTTGCTTGTTTAACTTATTAGCCAAACATCGTATCCAAAATAAGAGGATGAGCCAGCAATCTGTTCCCAGGTCTGAAAGAGCATCACGTTGGAAGGATTCCATAACACGTCAATAATGACTTAAATAATGCAACACGAACCAAGATCTGAAGTCATTAGAAAACAGCTCCATTTTCTTTGAGCATTTTCAATTCTAGCGAGGGACATTTGCACCAATTCATTGGGAAAGTTACTGTTGTTCATGGAATTAAGTTTATATTTGCTTTGCTTATGATTCTGCCAATATATATTTCGGTTTTTATGGCAACAGAGTTCTTAATTAAAAAGGCTGTTTGCTCTGATCCAATACAGACATTCTGGTCTTCTTATATTTGCTAAACTTCTGGATCACTCAGAGTCTCTACTTAAAATGTGGACTTTATTAAGCCTTAATAAATATTGAAGCAAAGGCAATCATTTTCCCCTCCTCCTAAATGCACATTAGCCGATTTTCCTCAATAAAGTAATTTTCAAGGAGCTTTTCTGGAAAGAAGGTTGAGTTTTAAAATAAAACCTGATATTGAGACTTTGGAAAAAGTGCAGAGAAGAGCAACTAAAATGATTCAGAGACTAAAATATATGAACAATGGTGGCAGGAATTGGGTATGGCTAGTCTGGAGAAAAGAAGGACTAAGAGCAAGGGTGAAATCCAGCAGGTTCTAATAGGTTCTGGTTCTCCAGAACCTGCTGGATTTCACCCTTGCCCAACACCCTTTCAGAACACAAGCCCCTTCATTGTATCATCTCAGTTGCACCACCCCCAGCGAACTTCAACCAAACCTGGGAGCTCGGACAACCTATAGAGCCAGCTATGACCCCTACATAACCCTTACAACAGACAATAGAATTACATGTTATTGCACAGGAACAGGAAGCTCAAGTGCAAAATCCAAGAGAAGGTATATAAACCCTCCACTCCCAACTCCATGTGGTAAGCCGCCCAGAATCACACGTGCTTGGTGCTTCATCAATAAATGGATCCTCTTTCCAATCAGCCTCCAGCCTCCATTTTGTCTCCAGTGCCTTTCTCCCGGCTTGGAATGGAACCAGATGGATATTTCTTTCAATAATAGGTTTCCTTATCTTCCAAGACTTTACTTTTGGGGCTCTCAAGAGACTGAAATTCTTGTCCACCTTATCCTTATGATGTCCCAAGAGCTGCTTCGCTCTCCCCAATTATTTCCCGATTCAAAGCTTATCCCGATTTATATTTAATTGTCAATCTCTTGACAGCAGCTAGAACTGTATTCGCAAAACATTGGAAAGGAGAAAAGTTACCTAACGATGAAGAAATTATTAAGAAAATGGTGGAATGTGCTGAAATGAGTAAACTGACATTTGAAATAAGAGAGCAGGAAGATAGACAATACTATTTGATATGGGAATTATGTTACCAATGGATAGAGAATAAGAATTGGAAATAATTATGATATAAATGGATGTTGAAACTTTTGGAAATAAACTAGCATATTTAGTGATAAATTGAAGGGAAGAGAAGCACAAAAATGTCACCGACTGATACACTGTCTATAATTGTATGGAAAGATAATGTTTTTATGTTTTATTTTGTTTGTGTTTTTGAAAATAAAATAAAAATTATCAAAAAAAAAAAAAAGCTTATCCAGATTTATCTTTTGTGCTTGTTATTTTGAAGGGGATGTTAAATCTTCCCTTACATTTCACCTTGCAAAACGCCTCTGACGAGCCATACATTAGTGCAAAGCTTCGGTATGCTATTCTTATTTATTTTATGACCATTTATTATATTTTTTCGGTAATGGATTTTTCTGTAGCAAATTACTTTCTTTCTTTTTTCCTCTTATTTATAATGCCAATCAAAGACCAACATAAAACAATTTCATTTCTAAAGGAAATTACAGCTTCTTTGCAGGAAACACCGTAAGAGTGTCCATTAGACAATTTGCCTAGCGAAGAACAATAATTAGGCAATTCTTGCTGATTACGAAAAGAAAGGGGAAAAAAAAAAAGGCTGGAATGTGTTAAAACCTGGATGGGAGACCGTCAGCAAATCACAGGGTGGAAGGCAAGAAGGGAATGTGAAAAAAAGTTCCAGGAAAAAAAAAAGATTGCTTTGTATTGCCGATAACAAAAGTGTATAGATAAGCAAATGTTATACTTTTCCCATTGAGATCTTGTAGTCCAGGGTGTTCTCCAAACTCCAGATATAAGACTTGTGGACTTCAACTCCCAGAATTCCTCAGCCTCAGTTGAAGTCCACAAAACTGCCAAGTTTGGAGAATCCAACTATAGTGAAATGTCCGATTTTGATTGTAGCTATTCTGAAGTTGTTGTGGCCCATCAGCGGCCAGCGAAGCTGGCACCAGAGTCAGACAGTGAGGAGGTTTGGGGAGGAACTTGGGCCAGTCTTGGGGGTTGGGGAAAGCTCGGATGAGGGCTCTGCATCGGAGGCAGAGAGGGAGATAGACAGCAGCGAGGCAGAGGAACAGCTGAAGCCTGTTCCCAGTGTGCACATGCGCAGAGCTGCCAGAAGACAAGAACAACTAAGAAAGCAGGGTCGACTTGGGAGTAAAGCCACAACTTGGAGTTGATTGGGCCCTCCCATAGGAAACAAAAGAGGAGCAAACGGGGAGTGAGCTTTTGCAGGAAACAATTCGTTCATTCGGTCATTTCAAGAGTGGGAAGATCTGGGAACGGGCCCATTTCCAGACTTCTGGTACTTCCAGTAGGTCCGTTTTTTTGCCCTCCGAGGCTTCAGAGGTTTTCCTCGAGCCTCCAGGAGGGTGAAAACAGCCTTTCCCGGGCACTGGAGGCCCTCTGGAGGCCAGAAACGGGCTTGTTTCTGGACTTCCAGTAGGCCTGTTTTTCACCCTCCCAGAGCCTCCGCGCAGGCCCTCCACTTACCTCACATCCAAAAGGGGCTGCGTGGAGACTCCTTGGGATCAGCCGGTCCTTGGAACAACCAGTTCGGTGAACCAGATTAAAATTAACATTGGTCCGAACCTGTCCAAACCGGCTGAATCCCATCCCTGCTTATACCTTTGATTTTTTTTCCCTGCCTAAATGTAAAATTTTGCTTTTCTCCACATTAAAACCCACTTTGTTGAATAGGGGCCCATTGTTCAAGTTTGTCAAGATCTTTTTGGATCCTGAGCGTGTCTTCTGGGGTGTTGGCTATTCCTGCCAGTTTAGTGTCATCTGCAAATTTGCTGAGTTCCCCTTCTATTCCCTCCTCGAAGTCATTTATGAAGGTATTGAAGAGTACAGGGCCTAAAATGGAGCCTTGGGGTACCCCACCGCTTATTTCTCTCCATGTGAGTCACTGGGAATTCCCCACATAATGGAGGCTTTGCAGAATGAAGTCACTGCACGCAGAACAGTGTTCTAAAATCATTGTTGTTTTCCGCAAATTTGCACATCAAAAGAGAAAATTGCCTTTCTGTAAAATGTGGTTTTCTTTTTGGACATCTGCCTCTGCTGCCACTCTTAAATTCCAGTTTTATTCTTAGAGAAAACACATCATTTACCCTTCCCTCATCCCCTCCCAGCTGACTCATTTTAGCTTTGATCTATCAGATTCAATTATCTCACTCAATATTTACATTTTGAAAGGCAGGACATTCCGTCACCCTGCAGGGGTTAAACCGAAGAGGCACTCTTGTTTATCATTCTGATTTTTCTTTTTTTTTTTTAATGTTAAGAGAAGCAAATACTGACTCATGTTTGAGATATGTATATTGACGGTCATTTTCTGCATCATATTTAATATTTAATACAAGTCTCACGTGGAGACTTGCATGCGGCCACAGGAATTTGCTCCAGAGACTAGAACGAATTGTAAAGTCAGTAAAACTCTGAACTGGAGTTTTAGAGGGGTGGGGGTGGGGAGTTCTAGATTGAGAAGGGTACCAGATTGAGGTCTGCGTTTAGTTCACGAGCAATGTGTCGGGTGTTAACATCATCATCATCATCATCATCATCATTATTATTATTATTATTATTATTATTATTATTATTAATTATTTATTGAATTTGTATACCACCCTACTCCCGAAGGACTCAGGGCAGTGAACAGCCAAATAAAATACATATAATACAAATGTTAAAAAACCATTAAAATACAATTAAATAATTGGCCCAGAAAACAAAATTTAAAACACCCCAAATTCATAAGACAAATTTAAAATTGAAGAATTTTAAAATTTTAAAAAAGTTTAAAAGAGAGGTTAGGCCAGGCCGGCCTGCTGGAAAAGAAATGTTTTGATGGCATGGCGAAAAGCGTGCAGGTCCGGGATCTTCCGTATCTCCGGGGGGAGCTCGTTCCAGATGGCGGGTGCCCCCACAAAGAAGGCTCTCCCCCTGGGGGCCGCCAGTTGACATTGTTTGGCCGACGGCACCCTGAGGAGCCCCTCTCTATGGGAGCGTACTGGTCGGTGAGAGGCTACTGGTGGCAGAAGGCGGCCTCGTAAATACCCCGGTCCTAAGCCATGGAGCGCTCTAAAGGTGGTAACCAAAACCTTGAAGCGTACCCGGAAGACCACCGGGAGCCAGTGCAGCTCGCGCAGGGGGGGGGTCACATGGGAGTGCCCTGTTGCTCCCATAACCACCCGCGCGGCTGCATTCTGGACCAGCTGGAGCTTCTGGGTGCTCCTCAAGGGGAACCCCATGTAGAGAGCATTGCAGTAGTCCAGTAGTCCAGGCGGGAAGTGACGAGGGCACGAGTGACCATATTTAACAAGTCCCGATCCAGAAAGGGACGCAACTGGCGAATTAGGCGAACCTGATAAAACATTGAAAGGAGCAATGTTGTGGCTCACCAATGGCCAGCAGATTCAGACAGTGAGGAGGTTGGGGAGGAACTTGGGCCAGTCCTGGAGTCTGGGGAAGGCTCAGACGAGGGCTCTGAGTCAGAGGCAGAGAGGGGGCCAAGGCCATCTGGTAGTTCTTTGCTGCCTCCGGAGTCTCCGGAGACTGACATCAGCAAGGCAGAAGAACAGCAGGAGCCTGTTCCCAGCATGTGCATGATGTTTACCCCTCTGTTCTCTCTTCTCAAAGCCAAATATACCCATTTTTTCCAATCTCCCTTTACAACCTGAAGTTTCTACTTCTCGGTTATGTTCTTTGTGCCTTTTTGCACCTGTTCTGGTGTGTCCGAACGATTCTTAAAGTATTCCCAGAATTTTGGCACACCCCTCAAATTGGAATTACGATGGATGGGACATATAATGGAAGAAATACATCCTGTGATTTGCCATTACACTTTTATGGATGCAGCCTAAACTTGCGTTTGTCTTTTTTGGCAGCTACCTCGCACTGCGGATTCATTCACGTTCAATGTTTGACTTGCAACAGTTCCAAAAAAAAAATAATAAAAAAAATCCTTTTCACATGTAGGATTAGCGAGACAGGTAATTCGCTCGCTATGCCTGTGCTTTTGATTTATTTTTCATAATTGAATACCTTTGCCTCTGTTTCAATTAAATTGGATTCTGCTCTTCAGAATTTAAAGCTTATTAGGATTTTTTTTTTAAATTTTTCCGTTTCCTAGGATATTAGGTAGATGACCCAATTGGGCGTCCTTTGCTAATCGGGGGATATTCCTTTTATCATTTTTTCCCCTTGAAATCATTAATAAAAATGTTAAAGGACACGGGGATAAACTACATACAACCCACACTTAATCCTTCCTCCAGTTTGGTGAAGAGCCATGGGTAAGAATTCTTGGACTATGAATTTCAGTCTACTGTGTATTTGGTTAACCTCAATGTCATCCAACCCACAGGAAATTAGCTTGCTAATCAGAATTCATTCATTTCATTTCCCACCTTCTGAAGGAGGAAGTTGTTAGAAAGACATGTCAGAAATTGTTTGGCACAGTTTGTCTCCCAATAGCGCTGGGATCTTCTCCAACAAAGACAATTTATTCAATGACATCAGATTTCTCAATCCTTTTCTTCGCTTGAAGTTCGTTGATGGCCTTTTCATCCTCTGGACCTCTGGAAATGAATCTCTCAACAAATTCCATCATGATTTCAACAGCTTTCACCCACTGTCAACAACCTCAGTTTATAGCCATTTGCAGAAGAAGTGAAAATACATTGTGGACACACAAAACATTGTACAGGCAACTTATCAACTGTCATTCAGATTGTCAGTTTGATACCCCTGGTATAGGGTCTCCGGCTTGAGCAAGGGATTGGACTAGGAAACGTCCAAGGCAGTGGTGAAATTCAATTTTTTTACTACTGGTTCTGCGGGTGTGGCTTGGTGGGTGTGGCAGGGGAAGGATACTGCAAAATCTCCATTCCCACCCCGCTCCAGGGGAAGGATACTGCAAAATCTCCATTCCCACCCCACTCCTGGGGGAAGGATATTGCAAAATCTCCATTCCCACCCCACTCTGGGACCAGCCAGAGGTGGTATTTGCCGGTTCTCCAAACTACTCAAAATTTCCACTACCGGTTCTCTGAACTGCTCAAAATTTCCGCTACCGGTTCTCCAGAACCTGTCAGAACCTGCTGGATTTCACCCCTGCTCCAAGGTCTCTTCCAACTCTCTTATTCTGTTTTGTCTTTGTGGTCTGTCTCATATGTAGCCTGCTTTTCCAGGGCTAAGCTGTCACATCATCCCAATTTAAACCCTACATCGTTCTAGCTACTCTATGCATCGGACGACGTGGACTGCAACTCAGTGGTGGGTTGCCCCCGGTTCAGACCGGTTCACAAGAACCGGTAGTAAAACTGGCAGGAGGCACCGCCCACTGCCCCGGAAGTTGTCATCGGTGATCTGCGCATGGGCAGAAGCAAAATGCGCATGCGAGCGAAGCGTGCACGACCCCGTTGCGAACCGGTAGTAAAGTTAAGTAGAACTCACCCCTGCTGCAACTCACAAAAGTTTATGCCTTTTCACACACACAAAATGTTTAGTTCAGAACAGCGTTACCCGGATTTAGCTGATCTTTAGCTATCATGGACCAATACAGCCTACAAACTCAGATGGGGTCATTAAAGTTTCTTATCATTCTTGTTTTGTTTTGTTTTTGATTTGATTTATATGCCGCCCATCTCCAGAGACTCAGGGCGGCTTACAATGCGTTAAGCAATAGCCTTCATACTTTTGTATATTTTATACAAAGTCAGCTTATTGCCCCCACAAACCGGGTCCTCAATTTACCTACCTTAAAGCTCCTTTGAAAGCTCTGAAGCTTGGTGAGGGCAAGCATCATTAACATATACTCCATGAGTTGTCCAGTCATGGAAAACCTACCACAGTATTATTTTCAGTCCCAAAGGTGCCTCTTCAAAAGGCAACTGGCCTTCCTTTGTTTTGCTTGAAGACATTTTTTGAAGACATCTCATCCAAGACATCTCATCCAAGACATCTCATCCAAGACATCTCATCCAAGACATCTCATCCAAGACATCTCATCCAAGACAACTCATCCAAGACATCTCATCCAAGACAACTCATCCAAGACATCTCATCCAAGACATCTCATCCAAGACATCTCATCCAAGACATCTCATCCAAGAAGCTCCTTCGGTTCTGAAGAAGCGAAAAGTCTTCAAGCAAAAACAACGCAAGGCCAGCTGACTTTTGCATGGGACAACCATGATCTGGGTGATTGAGAATCTCCACCGATATGGATTTGTTTTTGTTTTTAGTCTTGAAGCTTCCAGAAATGTTATCTGGTTCTTTCTTCTGGATTTCTGCCAACGATTGTGGATATTTTAGCGTGCAGCACCGTGTGTCCTTCCTTTCTACTGCTTCCCTAACCAATTATACCCTTCAGCTTCTGTATTTCAATTATGAGGAAACATGTCATCAGGTCCCTGTTAATCTGATTAAATCATCTTCACCTTTTTGTAATAAGATTTCAAGTTCATCTTGTTTATTTCTCCCTACTCTGAGAATCAGTACATAAATAATGCAGACCATGGATTTTATGAGTCAGTGTTGGCCCTTATTTTAATAGGGTCCAGTTTCTTTCTTTCTTTCTTTCTTTCTTTCTTTCTTTCTTTCTTTCTTTCTTTCTTTCTTTCTTTCTTTCTTTCTTTCTTTCTTTCTTTCTTTCTTTCTTCCTGTCTTCCTTCCTTCCTTCCTTCTTCACTCCCTCCCCTCCCTTCCTTACTCTCCCTCTTTTAAATTAAGCAAAACAGCTTTCCTTCCTTCCTTCCTTCCTTCCTCCCTCCCTCCCTCCCTCCCTCCCTCCCTCCCTCCCTCTCTCCCTTACTCTTCCTCCTTTAAATTAAGCAAAACAGCTCTTTCTTTCTTTCTTTCTTTCTTTCTTTCTTTCTTTCTTTCTTTCTTTCTTTCTTTCTTTCTTTCTTTCTTTCTTTCTTTCTTTCTTTCATCGTGCTGCAATGAGGTAGCCCTTCACTTAAGTGAAGCTGTTTCAGCATTTGAGTTTCCATCACCAATCCCTGCAGGTTGTGAACTCTTCGGATCAACGTTCCCTTGTGTTGGGAGCCATCACACAATTCCAAGTCTGTGCTATGTGGATTGCATTTTATCCTCCAGGCTGCATAGGCTCCATAGATTTTCCATTGGGTGAAGGTCTGGGCTATTCCCAGGCCATTCCAGCAGCGGAATAGGATTCTCTTGAAACTCCAAAAAAAAATAAAATTAAAAAAAAAATGGTGTTATTAGGCACATCAAACCTCAAAAATACACTTTCCCCAAAAGGTTTCCACAATTTTGGCCACTATTGTATATGTTAATGTAAGAGATGGCCAGGCTGAACCCTAGGGTGGAGTCAAACACATCATCAGTTTGAACTCTCTATGCCGCTGTAAGAGACCTAAATTCATCCCTCCTTAAAGGTCCGTTGAAGCTTATCTGGTGCCAATTCACCTCGATTTTTAGTAGATCCAATTCTTGTGACTAGGTAGCATTCTACAGAGGAATTATTGAATCTGTCATCTGCACCTCCATAACTGTCTGGTTTGGTTCTGCAACCCAACAAGACAGACACCGACTTCAGAGGATCATTAGAACTGCAGAAAAAACAATGGCTACCAACCTGCCTTCCATGGAGGACCTGTGTACTGCACGAGTCAAAAAAGAGGGCTGTGAAAATATCTACAGACCCCTCACATCCTGGACATAAATTATTTCAACTTCTACCCTCAAAACGACACTATAGAGCACTGCACACCAGAACAACTAGACACAACGACAGTTTTTTTCCCCAACGCCCTCACTCTGCTAAACAACTAATTCCCACAACATTGTCAAACTATTTACTAAGTCTTCCCTACTAGTAATCTTCTCATCGTTCCCATCATCCATCTCCTTCCACTTATGACTGAATGGCTGTAACTTTGTTGTTTGTATCCTTGTGATTTATATTGATTTTGTTTCCTGATTGCTTATTTGTACCCCATGACTATCATTAAGTGTTGTACCTTATGATTCTTGACAAATGTATCTTTTCTTTTTATGTACACTGAGAGCTTATGCACCAAAGACAAATTCCTTGTGTGTCCAATCAAACTTGGCCAATAAAATTCTATGGTTCTATGGAAATAAACTTGCAGTACTTTTGAACTCTATCCTAGTTCCTGACTTTTTGCACCTGACGGTTAAGCCAGCAGAGATATTTATTTTTATTTTTGTCGAGTACATATTAGATAATATATATAAGCATAAGCATGAATTGAATACATAAAATGAGTACAATTAAAGGGAACATTAGGACAGGGACGGTAGGCACGCTGGTGCACTTATGCACGCCCCTTAGAGACCTCTTAGGAATGGGGTGAGGTCAACAGTAGACAGTTTAAGGTTAAAGTTTTGGGTGTTTGGGGATGAGACCACAGAGTCTGGTAGTGCATTCCAGGCATTGACCACTCTGTTGCTGATGTCATATTTTCTGCAATCGAGTTTGGAGCGGTTCGCTTTAAGTTTGTATCTATTGTGTGCTCGTGTATTGTTGTGGTTGAAGCTGAAGTAGTCATTGACAGGTAGGACATTGTAGAAGATGATTTTATGAGCTATAGAAAACAGTGGACTGGCGTCAGACTATTCTGTATTTTTTCCAGAACAGGCCAAGAAGCTAAGTATGTGTGGCTTGAGCATCTCTAAAAAAAAGTATCATTTGGAAGAGGAAACAGATCTTAGTAACACTTGCAAAGGACCTACCTTCATTTCACATTTTGGACAAGGCACTTTTAGAAATATGTGGCTCAACTCTCAAATAAGCCCTTTTAGAAGAAGCATAGATTTTTTCCCCCAAAAGCCAGACCTCTCTATTTTATACTTTGCTACAAATAAACTCATCTAATGCTTCCCACATGAAAAACCCACACATTGCCACCCCCTCTGTCTCTCTCTCACACGCATTCACACATGTGCCTCTCACAAATCCTTAAAATTCATCTTTAGAATAAATTGTTCTCTTCCACCCGCACTGAAGGATCCGTTCCTGTCTTCTTCCAACTTATTCTAAAAAAAACAACAACCCAACCCTTTCTAAAATAATTCCCCACCCCAATCTAACTTTAAATTAATTTGTCTCCCCCCTTCTACATCTCTTAATGCGGCCATTTTATTTTTTCCTGGTGGATGGGTTGAATTCCGAAAGATCTCCTGGATGGAGAATTAGTGCAGGGAAAGCGCCTCAGAGGGAGACCACAGCTGTGATATAAGGATATCTGCAAGAGGGACCTAAAGGCCCTGGGAATGGACATTAACAACTGGGAAACCTTGACCTCCGATCGTTCAGCTTGGAGGCTAAAGACGCAGCATGGCCTTCTCCAATTCGAAGAGATGCTTGTTCGGCAGGCCGAGGCAAAGAGGCAGTCCCGGAACCAGTGAAATCTGAGGGCTGGGCAGGGGACAGAATGTATCTGCCCTCAGTGTAGAAGGGATGGCCACTCTCGAATCGGCCATTTTAGTCACACCAGATGCTGTTTCAGGACCTCTTTCCAGAGCACGATACCATAGTCTCTTGAGACTGAAGGATGCCAATGAACGGGTTGAATTACTTTTGTGGAAACTCCAGCTACTCTGCTGTGTCAGTTATGATCAGAAGATAGGAAATGAATGTAAAGATTAGGAAGGAAGAAATCAGGTATAAGCAGTGGTGGGATTCAGCCGGTTCGGGATGGTTAGGGTGAACCAGTAGTTATATTGTTTCCTGATTGCTTATTTGTACCCTATGACTATCATTAAGTGTTGTACCTTATGATTCTTGAGGAACGTATCTTTTCTTTTATGTACACTGAGAGCGTATGCACCAAGACAAATTCCTTGTGTGTCCAATCACACTTGGCCAATAAAAAGTTCTATTCTATTCTATTCTATTCTATTCTATTCTATTCTATTCTATTCTATTCTATTCTATTCTATTCTATTCTATTCTATTCTTTTTAATGTTGAATGGCTGTTGGAGGAACAGGAGAGAAAAAATATTTGAGATACTACGTTGGTTTGGAAACCTTGGTTCTACAATGCTACTTTTTTTCTTCCCCAAAATGCTAGTCATTTGACTTTATTCCATCAATCAGTGTATACATTGCATGGGGAGATAAGGAGGATGAGCTTGGATGGAGATAAGATGAAGGCAGGTAAGATTATCTCCTTTTCGGATTTCAAGCAGCTGATGCGTGCGAGTCAGTGCAAGAAGTGAACGTTAGAAAAAAAAGAGAGAAAATATCCCTCACTCGTCCTCCTTTTTCAGTTTCTTCTCTTATGTAGAAAGTATGACAAGGCTAGAAATCTGAAGTAAAAAATTGGAAAATATCAATATTTCATTGTATGTATAGATTTCTCTCTTCTCTTTCTCTTTATTTCCAGCTAATAAATCTTCTGGCCTGCTAGTATCAGAACATCCAGGGGCAGGCTTCAAAAATTTTATCAAGGGGTTCTCTGCCTGGTTGCTGGGTGGGCGTGGGCATGGTGGGCGTGGCCTAGTCGGCCTCCTGCACCATAGTGGGGGGCATTTTTGCCCTCCCCAGGCTCTGTAGGCTTTCCTTGAGCCTCCAGGAGGGCGAAAATGGCCTTCCCAGACTCCGGAGGCCAGAAACGGGCCCGTTTCCTGCCTTCCTGAACTTCCGGTAGGCCCTTTTTTCGTCCTCCCTGAGCCTCCGTGTATATCCTGCACTTACCTGCATCCAAAACGGGCTGCGTGGGGACTCCCGGGAGGGGAGGGACAGGATGGGAGGGGCCAGCCAGGAGTGGGATTTGGGGGTTCTCCGAACTGCACAGAATCTTAGCTAGAGGTTCTCCCCTAACCCCTGCGAACCCCGAGCAGCCCACCCCTGAGAACATCCAAAATGCATTTGACTATTTTGTGTATCTGTATTAACCTGATTCCTGTTTTAAACATTGAATAAAATGCTGACCCATTCTTATTGTTTCTCTTGAGACTGTATATCCTGAGAAAGTTCAACTTACGTGGTCCGACCATGGCATCTTTCTAAGAACGACTGCGATGTTTACTATGCTTCAACCACATCCGTGAGCCAATGAGTATTTTTAGAGTTGGATATTTAATTAAAAACTGATTTGTGGACTGGCGAATTGCATGATATGTAGCTTACAGCGGACTTCGTTGTAAAGAAGACTCATAGCTTCCTTTTTTTTTTTTTTTTTTAAAGCACGGGGAGTAGGAGAAATAGTAATAGTTCTGAGCCCAACTTTTGGCATTTTGTCCAGCTGCCAGGAAGAAAGAAAAGGAAAAATAAACAACAACTCACAGGAGTGAAAAGTTTGCAAATGCTTGGCTCTTGGTATGGCAGCCAAGAATACAGACAGACAGACAGACAGACAGACAGACAGACAGACAGACAGACGTGTCCAGAGGTCATATGATAATAGAGTCAGCAATGGGAATACTCTCTTTCTGACAACAAACTAAACATTAAATTAAATGTTAGAGAAAAAAGACTCCTGTTATTGTACATCCATTATATATCTACAGACCCCTCACATCCTGGACATCAACTGTTTCAACGTCTACCCTCAAAAGGACGCTATAGAGCACTGCACACCAGAACAACTAGACACAAGGACAGTTTTTTTCCCCGAATGCCATCGCTCTGCTAAACAAATAATTCCCTCAACACTGTCAAACTATTCACCAAGTCTGCATTACTATTAGTCTTCTCATCGTTCCTATCACCCGTCTCCTCCCACTTATGACTATAACCTTGTTGCTTGTGTCTTTATTTTTAAAGTTTTAAAGTTTTAAATTGGGGTATTTAAATTTATTGGGGTTTTAAATCTGAGCCAATTTATTTAATTATTTTAAATTTTATATTGTTGTTTTGTCTGTGTTTTTAAATAGGCTGTATACCGCCCTGAGTCCTTCGGGAGAAGGGCGGTATAGAAATAAAATTATTATTATTATTATTATTATTATTATTATTATTATTATTATTATTATTATTATTATTATTATTATTATTATTATCATTATCATTATTAATGATTTATATTGTTTTATTTAGTTTCCCAGTATGATTTGATTGTTTATTTAGTCTACTATGACTATCACTAAGTGTTGTATCTTATGATTCTTGATGAATGTATTTTTTAATGTACATGGAGAGCATATGCACCGGAGACAATTTCCTTATTGGGCCAATCACACTTGGCCAATAAAGAATTCTATCTATCTATCTATCTATCTATCTATCTATCTATCTATCTATCTATCTATCTATCTATCTATCTATCTATCTATCTACCTACCTACCTACCTACCTACCTACCTCTCTTATCTGTCTGTCTGTCTGTCTACCTTTCTCCCTCTCTGTCTCTCTCTCTCTATATATATATATATCTACTCTCTCTCTCTCTCCCGGTCTCTCTCTCTCTTTCTCTCCTGGTATCTCTCTCTCTCCCGGTATCTCTCTCTCTCTCTCTCTCTCTCTCTCTCTCTCTCATCTGTCTGTCTGTCTCTCTCTCTCTATTATCTATCTATCTATCTATCTATCTATCTATCTATCTATCTATCTATCTATCTATCATCATCCCTCTCTCTCCACCGAAGGATCATTTGCAGAAGTGCTGTTCATGGTCCTACAATTTCCTTCTGTTTTGCCAGGATCCCATTCAAAATTGCTATTTTTCTCCACTAGTTACAGCAGCTCTCTTTGATGATGTAAACAGCAATTTGATTTTTAGGGGATATTTTCATGAACTGATGGAAAGAAAATTACGAAGGAGGTTCTGCGCATGTGGCCTGAGCAAAAATATTAAGAAAATGTTACGGTATCTTATCTAGCACTTCTCCCTTTTAGTACAGGTAATCCTCATTTAGCAACCAGAATTGCGACTGGCAACTCGTTTGCTAAGCAAAGTGGTTGTTCAGTAAAAACATGACTTGGATTCTGATATTACTTCAGGTTCACCACTGTTGTAAATGCAAAGTGTCCCTAATGAGACAGTATGTACTCAGTACATGAGGACAACCTGTGTTCCCATCCTCCTGAAACTCACTGCTTAATTTCAAAGTGTAAGAGTTCATGAGTCCGGAGTTATCAGCTAAGACCAATATGCATCCATCCTTCCTTCCTTCCTTTCCCCCCCCCTTCTTCCCTTCTTTTGTTCCTTCCTTCCTTCATCTCATTCTCCCTTTCCTTCCTTCCTCCCTTTCTCTTCCCTCCCTCCCTTTTTTCCTCCCTTTGTTCCTTCCTTTCTTCATCTCATTCTCCCTTTCCTTCTTTCCTTCGTTCCTTCTTTTCTTCATCTCATTCTCCCTTTCCTTCCTTCCTTCCTTCCTTTCTCTTCTCTCCCTCCCTTTTTTCCTCCCTTCGTTCCTTCCTTCCTTCATCTCATTCTCTCTTTCCTTCCTTCCTTTTCCCTCCCTCCCTCCCTTCTTTCCTCCTTTTGTTCCTTCCTCCCTTCATCTCATTCTCCCTTTCCTTCTTTCCTTCATTCCCTCTTTCCTTCATCTCATTCTCTCTTTCCTTCTTTCCTTCCTTCCTTTCTCTTCTCTCCCTCCCTTCTTTCCTCCCTTTGTTCCTTTGTTCCTTCATCTCATTCTCCCTTTCCTTCTTTCCTTCATTCCTTTTTTCTTCATCTCATTCTCCCTTCTTTCCTTTTTTCCTTCATCTCATTTTCTCTTTCCTTTCTTCCTTTCCCCTCCCTCCCTCCCTTCTTTCTTCCTTTTGTTCCTTCCTTCATCTCATTCTCCCTTTCCTTCTTTCCTTCCTTCCTTTCTTCCCTCCCTTCCTTCCTCCCTTTGTTCCTTCCTTCCTTCATCTCATTCTCCCTTTCCTTCTTCCCTTCCTTCCTTCCTTTCTCTTCCCTCCCTCCCTTCTTTCCTCCCTTTGTTCCTTTGTTCCTTCATCTCATTCTCCCTTTCCTTCTTTCCTTCATTCCTTTTTTTCTTTATCTCATTCTCCCTTTTCTTCTTTCCTTCTTTCCTTCATCTCATTCTCTCTTTCCTTCCTTCCTTTCCTCTCCCTCCCTCCCTTCTTTCCTCCCTTTGTTCCTTCCTTCCTTCATCTCATTCTCCCTTTCCTTCTTTCCTTCATCTCATTTTCTCTTTCCTTTCTTCCTTTCCCCTCCCTCCCTCCCTCCCTTCTTTCTTCCTTTTGTTCCTTCCTTCATCTCATTCTCCCTTTCCTTCTTTCCTTCCTTCCTTTCTTCCTTTCCCCTCCCTCCCTCCCTCCCTCCCTTCTTTCCTTCCTTTGTTCCTTCCTTCCTTCATCTCATTCTCCCTTTCCTTCTTTCCTTTGTTCCTTCTTTTCTTTATCTCATTCTCCCTTTCCTTCTTTCCTTCATCTCATTCGCTCTTTCCTTCCTTCCTTCCTTCCTTTCCCCTCCCTCCCTTCTTTTCTTCATTCCTTCTTTCCTTCATCTCATTCTGCCCTCCCTCCCTCCCTTCCCCAGCTGATAATTGAAAATAGGCAGAATACACACACATATTTCTAGGCATGAGTGTGGAGGACATAATGGTCGTCTTAGGGAAGAGAAGATTCTCAGGGACACTTCAGAGCACAATGCTCTTCATGTTCTCCCACTTCACCACAGTGACTCTGGCTATGATTGCTACCAACCAGGACAGATTTTTTATTGAGTAAATCTCCATGGTAACCACAGCAGCAATCAAAAGGAGGAAGGACAGAAATATTCAAGTTATTCCCTAGAGCAAAGATTCTCAAACTGATCAAATTCCATTCATTCAGCCTGCAGAAAGGATGCACAACCTCTAAGAATATATATATATATATATATATATATATATATATATATATATATATATATATATATATATATATATATATATATATATATATATATATATATATATATATATATATATATATTACTTCGTTTGTTTGTTTTTCCTGATGGAGATGGTTTTCGTAAATTAGAACACTGGAGATTGAAATGCTGGTTTAGGGACCATGATTTTTGTGGTAAACAGTTCTATTTTTTTTTTATTTATTTATTTAGAATTTTATTTCTATACTGCCCTTCTCCCGAAGGACTCAGGGCAGTGTACAGCCTGATTAAAAGCACAAAGACAGACAAAATTTAAAAATAATTAAAATTATTAAATAATTGGCTCAGTTATAAAACCCCCAAATTTAAAATCCCACATTTAAAACCAATTAAAATCTTTACATTGATAGATTATCAGTGGAACCAGCCATTTAACAGAATAACGGACTTGGAAGGGACCAACGTGGAGGTCTTCTATTCCAACCCTCTACTCAAGAAGGAGACTCTAGACCATTTCAGACAAATTTCTTCTTAAAAACCTCCAGTGTTGGAGCACCCACAACTTCTGGAGGCAAGCTATTCCTGTCAGCCCTGAAGCCATTTTGGGAGCATCTTCAGGGCTGCCCCAGCCAGGCCAGTTGGAGCTGTGGGAACATGAGGGGGGAGATAGAGATAGATGGGGGAATGTGTAGCCAAAATAACATTCTTTCCTGTGGGAGCCAAGGACGTTCCACCAGAGTTGGGACTGTGACCTGATTGGACCATGTGATGGACGTACGACTCTGAGGGGGAAGGAACTCTGGGTTTTGATTTGGGTGGGGAAAATCACGAATCCTTCAGTCAGGTTTTCAGTAGCCGTGCCAATATGACATTCCTAATAAACTCAGGCTTTGAGGAAACACCAGGCCTCAGGATTTTGATTGCTTCGGATGTGTTACTTAGAACCATAACAGTTCCACTGATTCATTGTTCTGTCAGGAAATTTCTCCTCAGTTCTAGGTTGCTTCTCACCTTGATGAGTTTCCATCTGTTGCTTCTTGTCCTGCCCTCAGGTGCTTTGGAGAATAGCTTGACTCGGTCTTCTTTGTGGCAGCCGCTTAGATATTGGAACAATGCTATGATGTCACTCCTAAACTATTTTTATGACCAAGAGGACAGTGGACATTCAACCTCTCCTACCTACTTCTTCCACCATTTTCAGCCAATCCCAATCACTTACCAAGCGTGCCTGTTTCCACTTTCTCTCCTTCAAGCATTACAACGAGCCTGTAAGGATTCGTGTATCTGGAAAAAGAATCAGAAGAAAACATCTCCCAGCGGATCCGAGAACAAGCTGCAAGAAATCACAACCCTGCAAACTTTCCCTTATTATTATTATCATTATTTTTAAATCTTCTGCTTTGGATAAACATCTCAGATGATGTTCCAAAGAAGGAAACACACAAAATACAGACCTTGTAATTTTTCTCAGTTGGGGCAATTTAGCATCCCTTTTCTTGATTGATTCCTTGAAATGAAGGAATTACGTGACTGTCTAGCGGGGAGTCTTGGTCCTGAATAATGCATGGGCTTTTGTGAGTGATTGGATTGACCTCTTTACCGAAGAGCCGCATCTCAAAACGAATCACGGAGGTGCCCACTCTAGTTAGCTTCCTACTCAGCGCCACAACTTAGCTCAGGGTTTGTGATGAATTCTTACAAAGGTCAGATTCTGAGCTGCATCAAAAACACGCCGCCTGCCTAAAATCGATAGGAATTTGTGGGTTACAGTTGTTAGAGCATTGTGTAAGGTAAATACGGTTAAGCCAAATACCTTCGTTCTTGCTTCTTGCGCAGATTCCTTCTTAGCATTCCTGACACATGTAGCGATCTCCACACGCATTCCTGGATTCTTTAATTTTTCAATCTGTTTCATCGCCTTGATTGATTTTTTTACTGAAGTTTAGGGAGTTCTACTAATTAAATAAAAGGTGGCTCAGTGGCTAAGACGCTGATCTTTTTTTTTTAATTGAAAAGTTTTTACAAACATTTTAACCAGGTTTTGAGCCCCACTCCCTCCCCATTACCCCTCCCTCCCCCTCCCCCTTCTCCTCCCCCCCCCAATTTCCCAGAGCAAAATACACGGTATTTCATTTAGCAATCTTAATCTAACATATGCTAACTATCTATAAACTCTTTTCATCCCTTTTTCACTTTAACTCCCTGTTTACATAGCTAGGTAGTAACATATCTTCTTAAATCCAAATATTCATTCATATACTATTTGAAACTTTTTAGTCCCATATTTGTTTTGAATATAATCAATCCATCTTCTCCAGTCCACAATATATCTTTCTTGTGATTGGTCTTTCAAATATGCTGAGATTTTCGCCATTTCTGCTAAGTTCGATACTTTTAATGTCCATTCTTCTATAGTAGGTAAATCTTCTTTCTTCAGTGTCTTCTAAGATGCTGATCTTGTTGATCAAAAGGTCGGCAGTTCAGCGGTTCGAATCCCTAGTGCTGTGTAACGGGGTGAGCTCCCGTGACTTGTCCCAGCTTCTGCCAACCTAGCAGTTCGAAAGCACATTAAAAAATGCAAGTAGAAAAAATAGGGACCACCTTTGGTGGGAAGGTAACAGCATTCCGTGCACCTTTGATATTGAGTCATGCTGACCACATGACCACAGAGATGTCTTCAGACAGTGCTGGCTCTTCGGCTTTGAAACGGAGATGAGCACCACCCCCTAGAGTCAGGAACGACTAGCACATATGTGCGAGGGGAACCTTTACCTTTACTAATTAAATAAGAAGCTGAAGTCTGATGTCAACATAATTCATTTCCCTTTCAGCTGTTCTCAGGCTCAAGATATTGTTTCTAATAATATTCATTTGATGCCTATTTTCTTTGAATATGAGGAAGGAACTCTGCCTCCTGGACAATGTACTTCAACATCTCTGTGGCAGCTTTCGGCAACTCTTTTCCTAGAGTCCAAACTATTTTGGCTGATTATCTAGGGCAGGGATGTCAAACCCGCGTTGTCATGGTGTCATCACGTGATGTATCACAATTTCCCCCCTCTTCGCTAAACCAGGTGTAGGCGTGGCCAACATGTGACACATCCGGTCCACGGGCCGCAAGTTTGACACCACTGATCTATGGTGATTCTCAACCATCCAGGTCAGGGTTGTCTATTTTCTTTTCTTTTCTTTTCTTTTCTTTTCTTTTCTTTTCTTTTCTTTTCTTTTCTTTTCTTTTCTTTTCTTTTCTTTTCTTTTCTTCTCTTCTCTTCTCTACTCTACTCTACTCTACTCTACTCTACTCTACTCCATTCCATTCCATTTTATTTTGTATTTTTGTCTTTTATATTATAACCTAATAAAAAACTGTAAAAAGAAAAAAAAACTGAAGTGAAGAAAGAAGAGACCACGAGATTATTGTCCCTTTCACAAAGCAGTAAATGCCAGCAGAAATATCTCTGGATGTCAGACTAAATCACTTGAATGTAGAGAAAAAGGGAATTAACAGACACGGCCATCTTAGCAGAAGCTGCTTTGATCAATACGTGTTTGTTGAGCACATCCATTCAAACTCTATTATATGGTTAATGGAATTGAAAGAAAACACATTTTGGAACATTTTCACTGTAGATCTAAGGAAAAGCCAGTCAGAACAAGAACCAAAATCAGAGAATCAGCATGCGTGCGACATCAAACAACACGGTAATTTGCTCGTGTGCACTGTCCACGCATGCATGTGGCATCAAATCCACAGTGATGTAGGATGGCATTGTGCCCGGGGGGATGGGTTGGCCTGCAGGTCACTTGAACTGGTCCGAACCGGCTGAATACCACTTCTGCAGAGAATGCTATTCTTTTCACATCACGGAGTGCGCAAATCCACAAAGGAGATAGTAGCTATTTCATTCTGGTGGTGACTATAGCTTTGGGTTGGCTTGACAGATAGTAACATCTGGCTGACTTCTTCTGGGCTCAGAGGTTAAGAAGGGACAGATGTGATCAGTACCTAGATAGGAAACCACCAGATGTCCTAAGTTTGTTGGTCCAGACCAGACTAGGAATGAGTGATATATTTGAGAAGAAGTCAATGGCAAGCTATATCTCTATTGCTGCCAAGAATTCTCTTCAGGTGTCCCTGAGGCCATCTGCTGTTGATTTCAGTTTGAAAGAGAGTTTATCTCACTATGGATATCTTTCAACCAGAAAGAGGTTTTATTAATTATTCTGTACTGCAGAGAGGAAAGTGTCTCTGTGGTGATGCACCAATCATCATCATCATCATCGTTGTCTTTTAACAACCCCATAATCCCTTGCGGGGTGGAATCTGGGCAACTGAACGGAGCTAGCAGAGTGTTTTAATGTCCGGATGCTCTTCCTGTCGCCAATGCAGAGTTTTGTTCAGCAGATATATTCTCATTGTGCCCAGAGAGAGAAATATCTGCCTCTACCTAGGATAGAACTCACGGCCTCTTGATTGTGAGACGAGAGCTCCACTCCGCAGTTGTGATGCACCAAACTCTTCTTCTGAATTCATTTGGTCTGAAAGGATTCTATATTTGACCTCATAAGAAGAGCTTGACATCTTGGACAACTTGCTGTGCATTGAGTCTAAGGAAGTCTATAGAGATTTTCAGTCATCCAGGTCATGGTTGTTCCAACTGGGTTTGTTCTCCAATGTTGTGGGGAAACAAAACAACCACTTCATAAATGAATGGCACAACCAGTGCTATTTCCAAAGGCAACTGGACTTTGGTTTTCCTTGAAGACATTTCACTTTCATCCAAGACGCTTCTTCAGTTCTGACTGAATGGGAGAGGATGGAAGGATTTATATTCCTTGCAGATGCTACCTATCTCTGGTTTACAAGATAGTGCTTTCAACAGCTCCAAGAAGGTTCCACACCCATTTGCACTATTCAGGTGGCCCTGAGGGTGCAGATAAGTGGCCTCAGCGACTCTCAGAAAGAGCGCTAATGACCAGAGGACTGCCAGGAATATAAATATACAATATGTCTTGTATATGATGTACACCACAACCATCAAATGGTTTTGATGCTTAGTTTTATCTGTGTTTATTGAAATATTACCTTCTAAAATAAAGGTAAAGGTAAAGGTTCCCCTCGCACATATGTGCTAGTCATTCCCGACTCTAGGGGGCGGTGCTCATCTCCATTTCAAAGCCAAAGAGCCAGCACTGTCTGAAGACGTCTCCGTGGTCATGTGGCTGGCATGACTCAACGCCAAAGGCGTACGGAACGCTGTTCCCTTCCCACCAAAGGTGGTCCCTATTTTTCTACTTGCATTTTTTACGTGCTTTCGAACTGCTAGGTTGGCAGAAGCTGGGACAAGTCACGGGAGCTCACCCCGTTACACGGCACTAGGGATTCGAACCGCTGAACTGCCGACCTTTCAATCGACAAGCTCAGCATCTTAGCCCCTGAGCCACTCCATCCCCCTCATTCTGCCAATTCTGCCAATTGCCAAGAGTTCGATTCTCACCAGGCTCAAGGTTGACTCAGTCTTCCACCCTTCCGAGGTGGGTAAAATGAGGACCGAGATTGTTGGGGGCAAGAGGCTGACTCTGTAAACGGCTCAGAGAGGGCTGTAAAAGCACTGTGAAGCGGTATATAAGTCTAAGGGCTATCGCTATCGCCATCCTAGAGATTCAATCAGGGTTGTTAAGGAGATATCCTAGAAATACAGGCATTGAAAACATGGAATGAAACATTCTCTATTTACAGGCGAATTTATTGACAAGGGGATACCACAGCAGCTGAGTTTTATAGCGCTACTGTCCATCTTGTCTCTCCAACCCTCTCAATCCGCTCCTGCATTTTCTATCCCTTGGCAACGCTGTGCCTTGACAACTGATATTGCTAGAAGTCAGATGGCAAGTGCTGTGTTCCATCCTTGTTGAGAAGACATGGATCAATTATGGATGAACCTTAATGGGTTGCTAATCCAACGGAACAAAGTAGCTAATTGTGTTCATTGTAGAAGGATCCCTGCTTTGGGGAACATCAAAGCACTCTGAAAAGAAACGGCACCGGATCCCCTTCCTCCTTTATCTCTTTGTTCGTAGGGTCACCTCACCCGTTTCAGATTCAGGTGACCTTTCCTTAGTGGTTATGGATATTAGATTCCCTCCCCTTCCTTTTCGTTCCTCCCTCTGACTCCCGCAGAGAAAAGAAAATAAACTTTGAGTTCTTTTCGGTTTTACCTCGCCAGCCCGCTCTTCCGATTTTTAATTTGAAATCCTTGCTCAGAAACGAGCACTTTGGTTGTCCGTGGAAAAATAGGTGATAACATTTTATTTACTGTCTCTGTAGAGATTCTCAGGCATCCGTGGTTTTCCCAAAGGTGCTTTTTTGGGACTTTCTTGTTTTGTCTTTTGAAGACGTTTCACTTCTCATCCAAGAAGCTTCTTCAGTTCTGACAGGATGGTGGGGAATGGAAGGATTGATACCAGGGGTGGGTTCTAATTTTTTTTACTACCGGTTCTGTGGGCGTGGCTTATTTTGTGGGTGTGGCTTGGAAGTCATGTGACTAGGTGGGCGTGGCTAGCTTGTCATAGTCATTTCTGGAAGGTCCTCGCAGTTACGACCAGTCCTCGCAGTTATGACCCGACTCATTTATTTGCTTTTAACACTGATCAGCTGTAGGACGGCCCTTTGAAGCCCCGCGGCAAAAGTTTAAACAGTTTTTTTTCCCTCTAGTCATCAGCTGGGACTCAGGAGGCAGCAATAGATTGGGGGTGGGACCAAATAAAAGGTAAGAATAACGCGGGGGGGTGGGGGGGTGGGAGGGCAGGGGGGGAGAACCGGTTCGGTGACATCATATCGTCACCACTACCGGCTCAGCCGAACCGGACCGAACCGGGAGGAACCCACCACTGATTGATACTCCTTGCAGACAGCTGGTCATTTGCATCCTTTGAGAGAGTCGTTGAGGCCACTTAGAGGTTTATCTGTGTCCTCAGGGTCACCTGAGTTGTGCAAATGGTTCCTGTACTCTGCATTTTTTCCCTCTGGAAATCCATTGCATAGCCAAAAATCTGTAGGATTCTCTGTCATCTAGGTCATCATTGTCCCAAAGGTGGTTTTTCAAGAGACAACTGTCCTTACTTGATTTTTCTTTGAAGATGTTTCACTTTTCATCCAAGAAGCTTCTTCAGCTCTGACAGGATAGTATGGAAGTTCCTGAGGTTGGCTGGGGGAATTCTGGGAGTTGAAATCCACCTGTCTTAAATGTCTGTGGAGATTCTCTGTCATCCAGGTCCTGGTTATCCCAAAGGTGCTTTTTCAGGAGGCAACTTTTTCAGGAGACTTCCTTGTTTTTATTTTTCTTTTGAAGACATTTCGCTTCTCATCCAAGAAGCTTCTTCAGCTCTGACGGGATAGCAGGGAATGGAAGGATTTATAAGCGGTTTTATTTACCGCTTATTGTCACTTGCCTTTTCCCTGTGAAATATAAATTGGATCATTATGGGACTGGAAACATCAGTAATCCAGATGTGGAAATCTCCCCACAATCCTTGTCCATTCTGAGCTGTGGTGGCGCAGTGGTTAGAATGCAGTATTGCAGGGTGACTCTGCCCACTGCCAGGAGTTCGAACCTGACCGGCTCAAGGGAGGGAGGGAGGGAGGGAGGGAGGGAGGGAGGGAGGAAGGAAGGAAGGAAGGAAGGAAGGAAGGAAGGAAGGAAGGAAGTAGAAAGAGGGAGAGAAGGAAGGAAGTAGAAGCACTTAGACTTACATATCGCTTCACAGAGATTTACAGCCCTCTTTAAGCAGTTTACAGAGTCAGTCTATTGCTCCCAACAATCTGGGCTCTTGTTTTACCGACCTCTGAAGGACAGAAGGCTGAGTCAACCTTGAGCCAGTGAGAATCGAACTGTATATGTTGTACAGATGTATATATCAGAGGTGGGTTTCGACCAGGTTCTGACCAGTTCTGGAGAACCGGTAGCGGAAATTTTGAGTAGTTCGGAGAACCGGTAGTAAAAATTCTGCCTGGCCCCGCCCCCATCTATTCTCTGCCTCCCAAGTCCCAGCTGATTGGGAGGAAATGGGGATTTTGCAGTAACCTTCCTCTGGGTTGGGGAGGGAATGGAGATTTTGCAGTATCCTTTCCCTGGAGTGGGGTGGGAATGGAGATTTGGTGGGAATGAGCCTTGGTGGCGCAGCGGCTAAAGTGCTGTTAAAGTGCTGCCAGCTGCCTGCAATTACTGCAAGTTCAAATCTCACCAGGCTCAAGGTTGACTCAGCCTTCCATCCTTTCGAGGTAGGTAAAATGAGGACCTGGATTGTGGGGGCAATAAGCTGACTTTGTGTAAAAAAGAACACCGCTTAGGGGGGGCCGAAAGCCTACTAAGCAGATATATACAAAAGTATGAAGGCTATTGCTTAACGCATTGTAAGCCGCTCTGAGTCCCCGGAGAAGGGCGGCATATAAATCAAACCAATAAACAATAAATCAAACCAATTTTGTAGTATCCTTCCTCTGGAGTGGGAAGGGAATGGAGATTTTACAGTATCCTTCCCCTGCCACACCCACCAAGTCACACCACACCCATCAAGCCACACCCACAGAACCGGTAGTAAAAAAAATTGAAATCCAACACTGGTATATATGTACAAATATTTATGTATATGTCTATACGTATACAGGTGGTTTTTCTCACCTAAGTGTCAGATCTTGCTTTTATGTACCTTGAATTTCATTTTGTTGGATCTCAAGTATCCTTCTTCAATCTAGGCACCCTGCCAAAGCATCTCAGCCATGGATATAATCGGTACAAAGAATCTTATGCCCACATTAGCAGCTTCACATTCCCAGCTTCTACAGCAGAAATTCCACCTTATGTTCATTAAAGAATGGGCTGTGCAAAATGTTCTCTCTCCAAGTATCCGAAGGGTGAAGAAAATTTCACACAATATTCTTTTTTTTCTTTTGGAATTTTTTTTTATTTTTAAACAAAACTCAAAACATAAAACAATTATCATCCATTACAATTACAGAAAGTGTATTGATCGGTTACAAATCTTTTGCGCTTAATCCTCTATCCAACATTTTCTTATTTAACAGTTTATTACATTATTATTCTCATTTACCAATTATTTAACCGTAAATTGTCCTCTATTAAGGGGGAAAAAAGCCCCCTTTATATGTTTTATTATCTTATCCATTTCATATTTCAAATTTCATTTCCATTCTTTCTTGTCTAACCATTGATAAAATAAATCCCATATCAAATAATATTGTTTATCTTCTTGTTCCCTAATTTCAAGTGTCAGTTTACTCATTTCAGCACACTCCAAAATTTTCACACAATACTCTGTTTCAAGTGGGCGGGGCTACTTAGAGTGACATTTGGGGTTGACTTGAAGAATGCAAGACATTGGAAAGATTCTCTCTTTTTTTTTAATTTTAATTTGATTTATATGCCGCCCTTCTCTGGAGACTCAGGGCGGCTTACAGTGCGTTAAGCAATAGCCTTCATACTTTTGTATATTTATACAAAGTCAGCTTATTGCCCCCACAAACTGGGTCCTCATTTCACCTACCTTAGAAAGGATGGAAGGCTGAGTCAACCTTGAGCCTTGGAGAGATTCGAACCAGCAGTAATTGCAGGCAGCTGTGTTAATAACAGGGTGCTTAGACCAATGTACTATCAAGGCTCTTAGACCACTGTACTATCAAGGCTCTTTCACCACTGCAACAGAAATTGAAAGGGATATACAGTATTTATGCCCTGTGTTTGAAATAGTTTTAATAGAATAATTCGTTTTGATACAGAAAACAGATGTTTCACTTATAGGTTGTTTCTTTTTTTCAATTTATGAGTACCACTTAATGAAACGAGTGCCACTTAATTTCTAGAATATATACAGTAGTGGCCAGTAGTGGAAACCTTTTGGGAAAAGTGTATTTTTTTTGGTTTGATGTGGCTAATAACACTAGTTTTTTGGGGGGCGGGGAGTTTCAAGATTACCCTATTCCACTGCTGGAATGGCCTGGGAATAGCCTAGAACTTAACCCAATTGAAAATCTATGGAGCCGACGAAAGAAACTTGTTAGTCAGAAGTGACCCAGCAATCAAACCCAGTTAATAGAAGCCATCATTCAATCTTGGTTTCACATTAGAACAGCTGCAGAACTCAAAGACTTGGTTCACTCCATGGGAAGACATTGTAAGGCCGTCATTCATGCTAAAGGTTACCCAACAAAGTTTTAACTGACATGGTGATCCTTTTTGTATATCTCGTTTTTTCTATGGTGATCATTTTTTATATCTTGTTTTTTTTTACGCGTTTCACTTTTCTTCTTTATACTGTAACCGCTATCCTAATAGCAAATCCTTCATAAAAGTTATTGCATTGCATTCTTGATTAAATGATCTTTCCATTGATATATAATATTATGGTACTACTAAAAAAAGAAAGAAAGTGGTGTTATTAGCTAGTTTTAGACTTTTCCCGAAAGGTTTCCACAATTTTGGCCACTACTGTAGAGACACTGTATATTGTATTATTTTTGCATAAGCCCATTTGCTTGCATTAAAAAAATTTAGGATTGAAGTCTAATGTCAGCATCTCAGCGCTGACATAGAAGAGGGAGATAAGCCTGAACTTTTGCCTGCTAAATCCCTTTGAAGATTCGGTCTCCTTGGAGATGAGGAGTGGGGGAACATTCCTGTGAACTGACGGGAAAAGGAATCAGGAGAGTGACTTGGAAGATAGCCAATGAGAAGCAGAGAATTGGGGATCGGAAAGGGAGGGATTGGGGGGCAAAGGTCAGTCCTGACCGCACGAGCCATGATCCGGTTGCTGTACTCGAATAAAGAGAAAATTTCCTTAAAGATTGGCAGTTTGGAAATTCATTTATTTTGAGATAGCATCGAAGTCTGACAGCTAAAACACATGAAGAAAAGTTGCAGGAACTGGGCATGGCTAGTCTAGTGAAGAGAAGGACTAGGGGAGACATGATAGAAGTCTTCCAATATCTCAGGGGCTGCCACAAAGAAAAGGGAGTCAAGCTATTCTCCAAAGCACCTGAGGGTAGAACAAGAAGCAACGGATGGAAACTCATCAAGGAGAGAAGCAACCTAGAACTAAGGAGAAAATTTATGACAGTAAGAACAATTAACTAGCAGAACAACTTGTGTTCAGAAGTTGTGAATGCTCCAACACTGGAGGTTTTTAAGAAGAGATTGGACAACCGTTTGTCTGAAATGGTAGAGGGTTTCCTGCTTGAGTAGAATTGGAAGGTTGGATGAGAAGACCTCCAAGGTCCCTTCCAATTTTGTTATTCTCTTAATATGATACCACTGGTAACAATACACTGGAACTTTTATCTTTGTTAGAACAACTCATTAGCCACAGGAAACACTTTCTAACATCCAGTTAGTCCTCAACAGTTCGCTTAGTGATGTTTCAAAGTTACAACTACACTGGAAGAAGTGACTCAGGACCATTTTTCACACTTACATCTGTTGCATTGTCCCACTGGTCCAGGGGTCAGCAACCGGCAGCTCTGGAGCCGCCTGTGGCTCTTTCACCCCCTCTGCTGTGGCTCCCTGTCACTCAAAATATGCATCACAACTGCCAATGTGTGACACCTGCCGGCACATGATTTATTGAGGTTTTCAACCCCCGGTAGGCAAACCATGGATAAATCCAAGAAAAGAAAAGCTTCCAAAGAAAACAGAACATTTAATTCAACTACGTATGCTAGTTTTGTGGCCGCTCAAGAAATAGTCAGGCACGGGAAGGGTTTTGTGGCTCCCGGTGTTTTCTTTTCTGTGGGAAAGGAGTCCAAATGGCTCTTTGAGTGTTGAAGGTTGCAGATTCCTTCCCTGGTCATATGATTTACATTCAGATGTTTGACAACTAACTCACATTTATGACGGTTGCAGTCAGCGGTGGGGTTCACATTTTGTTA
Source organism: Pituophis catenifer annectens (assembly GCF_029215685.1). NCBI lineage: Eukaryota > Metazoa > Chordata > Lepidosauria > Squamata > Colubridae > Pituophis > Pituophis catenifer. Next base: position 5,421,727 of record NW_027256888.1, read on the forward strand.
CTACCGGCTCGCCGTGCACGCACATGCTCGCTTCATGCACACATCTTCCGCGTGTGCACCCGGCTTCAAAACTGTGCCTAAATAGGACAGCATAGAGCCGGGGCGAGTGGGCAGTGCGATCTCTGCTACCGGTTCACTTGAACCGGTACGAACCCAGGGGTGGGTTCTACTTACTTTACTACCGGTTCGCAACGGGGCCGTGCCCGCGTGCTGGCTTCGCTTGCGCGCCCGCTCTTCTGCACGTGCGCAGAAGCATTTTCATGACATCAGGGTCAGTGGGCGGGGCCTCCCGCCAGTTTTACTACCGGTTCTATAGAACCGGTGCGAACCGGGGGCTACCCATCACTGTATGAACCGTCTGAATACCATCTCTGGCTGCAGTGTCCAGGGTCACGCAATCAATTCCCTTTTGCGACCTTCTGACCAGCAACGTCAACGGGGAAGCCAGATTCACTTAACAACCAGGTTACTAAATTTAACAACTGCAACAATTCACTTAACAAATGTGGCAAGGAAGGTCGTAAAACTCACTTAATAAGTTTCTCACTTAGCAACATAAATTTGGGGCTCATTTGTGGTCGTACTTTGAGGACTACCTGTGCAGCAAAGCTTTTTTTTTTTTTTTTACCTCGTTCAGTGTAGCGGTTTGCTGTAATTGTTGGTCTTTTTTTGTTGTTGTTGTTTACCCAAGCTTTCTGAATAAGCCGTATAAACAGAATTGGAACAGATTATCACAGCCTGTACATTCAATTTTGGTACCTGTCAAATACTTAGCGGTTCTCCTATTTTTGCAGATTTGGAGAGGCAGACAAAAAGAGATTTTCGGTTTTGTGGCCAGTTTCATTTTGCATGCTTGCTTTTCTCCCCTTCCTTCGTAACGGTGCTCTGTCAAATGGAACGTAAATCCACTAAATTTAAAATATTTTCCTGTATACAAATCACAAAACAAAGCTTTACTTATCACATCAAACCCTAATGTGGTACATTCGGGTTTTGGCTTAGTGTGATATGTAAATCTAGATGTCGTGATTTGTAAACCTAGCATAACTTAACAGCTAAATCCAACCAATTGTGGGTTTCACCCACAAGCCATGATTAACTTTTTTAATTTGTCTTAAATTATGGGGTTTTTTAATTGTCTTGGGCTAAATTATTTAATTTGGTTTTAAATTGTTTCTAACTTTTGTATTTATGTATTTTATTCTGTGCCTGTTCACCGCCCTGAGTCCTTCGGGAGTAGGGCGGTATATAAATTTAATAAAACATAAACATAAACAAACATTAACTCAAATCATGGGCTAGCCCAATACACAAACCCAGTTACAGACTCTTGTCATTCCTTAAAAAAAGTGTTCAGACATTCCTCATGGATGAGAATCTAACAGGTAGTCCTCAATTTACAACCATACAGCTAGCTGGGTGACTTTGGATCAATCACCAGGTTACTGAGAGTTTTAGTTCCATTTTAGGCATGAAAGCAAGCTGGGTGACTTTGGGAAAATCACCAGGAGACTTGTGAGTTCTAGTTCCGCCTTAGCTGGCTGGTTGACTTTGGGACAATCACCAGGAGACTTGTGAGTTCTAGTTCCGCCTTAGCTGGCTGGGTAACTTTGGCTCAATCACCAGGAGACTGGGAGTTCTAGTTCCACTTTAGGTTTGAAAGCAAACTGGGTGACTTTGGGCCAGACACTTTCTCACTCCAAGTCACCTCACAAGGTTGTTGTTCTGGGGAAAACCGGAGAAGGAAGGAGTGTTGGAGATGTTTGCCGCCTAGAGTTATTTGTCAACGCTGAGCTTGTCGATTGAAAGGTCGGCAGTTCAGCGGTTCGAATCCCTAGTGCCGCGTAATGGGGTGAGCTCCCGTTATGTGTCCCAGCTTCTGCCAACCTTGCAGTTTGAAAGCACGTAAAAAAAAATGCAAGTAGAAAAGTAGAGACCACCTTTGGTGGGAAGGTAACAGGATTCCGTGCGCCTTTGGCATTTAGTCATGCCGGCCACATGACCACAGGACGTCTTCGGACAGTGCTGGCTCTTCGGTTTTGAAACAGAGATGAGCACCGCCCCCTAGTCGGGAATGACTAGCACGTATGTGCAAGGGGAACCTTTACCTTTACCCTTAAATTTTAAGTAATTTAGGGGAGAGCTCCCGAGGAGTGTTTAGTAGCATCTCAGCAGCTTAGCTTCATTCCAAGCTAGCTATGAGTCTCTGTTTACTTTTCGTTAGGACTAAATTACAAAACTTCTTAAGAGCAACCAAGTATGAAAATTGGCTTGTGATGAAAATTTGATAGATCCTCTACTTTGAATCTGGTTCCAAGATAACACTCAACCCCAGGCTTCTGCCTCAGGTGGCCTAAGCAGGGGGGAAAGTCATAGATGAACAGACAGGATAATCCTCCTCCTGTATAGCTTTTGAAAACAGGATGCAGGATAGATTTCATTTCTTACTGATTATTCCGACTGGGATTAAAAGCAGGAAAGCAACCTCAAATTAATATTAATTGGGAAGTTCCCAGCATGATGGCTCGTGTGTCTCTCTAAAAAACAACAACAATGAGAGAGAAGGCCGGGAAGCCATTAATATGGAACGTGTCTCAAAAGCCATGTGCCGCGTGTGATGATTTTAAAACACAAAGATGAATTTATCTGCTGGCCCAGTGGATGTCTCATTTTTGATTTAAGGAGAAAGCGCCGGGAATTTGAGTGTGCAAATGTTTGTTTTACCGATGCAGAGCTAAGACTGAAGTCTCGCTAATCCATGTTTTCTCCTTGAAAAATAGATTGTTGTGAATATTTGGGTGCAAAGGGGCTCTCTAAAATGTGTCGGGAGCTCCAACAACTTGCCAACAACAACAAAAATTAGTTTCCCCACAAGTGACTCTGGGAAGAAATAGCCACTTGGTTCAGTTCCAAGCCGGGAGAAAGACACTGGAAACATGGAGGCTGATTGGAAAGATGGTTTAATGGTGAAGCTGAACCACCATATGGGTTCTGGACAGCTAAGAAAATGGAGTCGAGAGTGGAGAGTTTTTATACCTTCTCTTGGACTTTGCACTTGAGCTTCCTGTTCCTGTGCAAGAACATATATTCTATTGGTTGTTGTCAAACTCTCATGGGGCCATATAGGGGTTATGTAGGGGTCATAGCTGGCTCTATAGGCAAAGTACAAATCCTAGGTGTTTGTCTGAGCTACGTTTGTTTGAAGTATCTGAGGGTGATGCAATGAAGGAGCTTGTGTTTTGAAAGGATGTTGGGCAATTCCTATTGTGGCTTAATGGCTTTGTCCTGGTTTGGCTCTTGGGTGGGGGTATTTGCTTATGAAGAGAGCTACCTAGATACTTGTCTTCTTTCAATAAGCTCTTTATCTCTTAAGTGCTGACATCTGCTGTGGGCTATTAAGAAAAAAGTGGGGTTTGCTTTCTGCCTCTAAAAAAACACACATTTCTCCATTTCTCCCTTTGGGGAAATATAATATTTTGCCTTTCTAATATTTCTCAAAATATTTCATTCTTCTAGGACGGGTGTGTGGCTTCCCACAATTCCATGCAGAGACCATATAGTGATGAACAGCCGAATTAGTAAGGACGTGCTGAGTATTTTAGTCTCACCTCAACTGGAGAATTGTGTAATTATGTTTGGTGCCTGTAATTCTACTGCTAAATTAATTTTCCGTTCAGAATCCTTTAAAAATCCCAAACCATGCAGCATTCCCTACTTGCTGAGGGCCAAATTAGAGGTGAGACTAAACATCTCATTAAAAGTAGAGGGTATTTTTAATTAGCAGGATCCTGGGCTGGGTGGGAATTGATACAAAATAATGCTTTTGAAGTCAGACTGGTAGTTTAAGTGAATTTCCTTGCAGAAAAAAAAATATGGCCAGCAGTGGTTACCACACATTTTGGGGGGATTGTAAAAGGAGAGAAAAGTGTAGAATTGCCTCTCAGGCCTGTCCAATCAACCTATTCAGCGTGATCCTTTCAAATCCTATCCATCTGAATGTGAGTTCTAGTTTCGCTTTAGCGATTTATTTATTTATTTATATATTTATTTTTAAATTTGTATACCGCCCTTCTCCCTGAGGACTCAGGGCGGTGAACAGCCAAGTAAAAGCATAAACTACAAACATTAAAATACAATTAAATATATATATATAAATTTGGCCCCATGATTAAAAACAATAACAAACAATTAAAAACATTTTAAAAAGTGTTAGGCCAGCCCGGCTTGCTGGAAAAAGAAGGTTTTAAGGGCAGGCGGAAGGCACCGAGATCTTGGATTCTCCTTATCTCCGGTGGCAGCTGATTCCATAGGGTAGGTGCCCCCACAGAGAAGGACCTCCCCCTGGGGGTCACCAGCCTACATTGTTTGGTTTATGGCACCCCGAGGAGGCCCTCTCTGTGGGAGCGCACAGGTCGATGGGAGGCTGTCGGTAGCAGCAGGCGGTCTCGAAGATATCTAGGTCCTATGCCATGGAGCGCTTTAAAGGTGGTAACCAACACCTTGAAGCACACCCGGAAGACCACTGGGAGCCAGTGCAGCTCACGCAGGAGAGGTGTTGTATGGGAGCGCCATGCGGCTCCCGTGTCTACCCACACAGCCGCATTCTGGACCAGTTGGAGCCTCCGGGTGCTCTTCAAGGGGAGCCCCATGTAGAGAGCGTTGCAGTAGTCCAGGCGAGAGGTGACAAGGGCATGAAAGTTGACTGTGTAACTTTGAGCCAATTACTAGGAATCTTGTAAGTTCTAGTCCTGCATTAGCCAACTGGGTGACTTTGGATCAATCACCAGGAGACTGAGAGTTCTAGTTCCACTTTAGGCATGAAAGCCAGCTGGTGACTTTGGGATGATCAACAGGAGACTTGTGAGTTTTAGTCCCACCTCAGCCGACTGGGTGACTTTGGATCAATCACCAGGAGACTGAGAGTTCTAGTTCCGCTTTAGGCATGAAAGTGTTGTGGCCAGTCGGTCTCCGGTCCCTCCAGCAGCCAAATCAGATGTGGAGGAGGCGTGGGAGTCAGGGTCAACAACAAGGCAACCTGAGAGCTCTGAGGTGGAAGAGGGAATGGAGCTGGCAGAGAGAGAGAGACAGAGACAGAGTGTTCTGTCCCCGTCTCACACACGCACACAAACAGATAGCCAGGGGTTAAATAAAACTGGTAGACAACAAATTCTTTCGATAAGAGGTTTGGCAGCAACCCAGTAGCTGCTTGCCAAGAACTTTACTCATAGAGGGAGGGGTTGTTCCTCCGACAGATAAACCCAAACAAGATACACACACTTCAAGAATTGTCAAGTCCAGTCCATAATTAAATCCAAGGCAGATAACGTTGTTTCAAAGATACACTGTGACTCGCTAGTAGTTAGTTTTGTCCGTCACAGAGTCTGAATGGCCACCTCACCCCCTTTTATCCCCTGTGGGGTGTGGTCCAGTGATTCAGCTTAATCTCTGGCACGCCTCCTTTTCTGCTGCGTGCGCTTGTCTCTCCGACGCTGGCGTGGATCCAGCCAAGACTTATCTCCGTTACTGTCCGACTGCGAGGAGTTACCTGGCTCCTGGCCAATCTCTTCTCCTTCGGGAGACACCTGAGGCATTGCCAGAGAGGAGGGTCCTAGAGAGGGAGGCCTGGCCAATTCCTCTCCTTCATGTTCGAAGCCTTCTCCCTCCGATAAATTGGCCTCGGGGGTCGGAGTCACAACACATAGCCTGGACTGTCCATCAGCCCTCAGCTGGAGAGTCAACAGCCCCCAGGTCTGGAGGTGGCTGATGAGGAAGAGGAGGAACAGCTGAGTCTAGTGCCTGATGTGCGGATGTGCAGAAGGCAGAGGAGAGGAGAGCAGTGGAAATCTATGGGCCGATCCTGGGGAAGAAAGAGCCACCTCTGCTAATGAAGCGTCTTTTAATTTCTTGGCTGCAGTCCCCATCTGCGGTGATCTTGGAGCCCAGGAAAATAAAATCTGTCACTACCTCCATTTCTTCCCCATCGATTTGCCGTGAATTGAGAGGGCCAGATGCCATGATTTTCGTTTTCTTAATGTTGAGTTTCAAGCCAACTTTTGCACTCTCTTTTGCACTCCCATTTATTTATCAGGGCGTCAAATACCAACGACAATCAAAGCAATGAGATCATAACAGCCTGTTCTTTTCAAACAAGTTTTCCAATAGTTATATTTCTACAGGATAGTTTCTGCGTTGATTCTGCAAAAGGCTTTATTAGCTCTCTGCACGACAAGGGTTTTGTTTCGTGAACCTTCTCTTGTGTCTTTTGTGTCTTCGCTTTAAAGGAAGAACAAGGGGAAGATTTCAAAAATCTATTGTCAAATCCTTAAGGTATCTGGCTGATACCTTGGCAGGATGAATCTTAAAAGAGTCTGCAATGGCTATTTTTATTCAATTTTGGCCCAAATGCAAACTTATTGTAAGCTAAAAAATGAATCTTTCCCCTCACCTGTATCCCTCCTTAAACTTCCTAAACTATTGAGGCACTTCAAATGGGTTGACTTTAAAATGCTTACTTGAAAGTCTTTTTTGAACCTCATATTTCCACTGGGAAAAGAAGCAGAGGTGAATCATCTACCAGGTGCCTATTAGTTATTTTTTACAGAGGGAAATTGTTCTCAAGTTTCAGTTTATGTTAGTTTTAAGGATCTTCTGCATTTATTTATTTATTGGTTCGATTTATATGCCGCTCTTCTCTGGAGACTCAGGGCGGCTTACAATGCGTTAAGCAATAGCCTTCATGCTTTTGTATATACCTGCTTAATAGGGCTTTTTGGCCCCCCCTAAACGGGGGGTTCTATTTTATACAAAGTCAGCTTATTTCCCCCACAATCCAGGTCCTCATTTTACCTACCTTGAAAGGATGGAAGGCTGAGTCAACCTTGAGCCTGGTGAGATTTGAACTTGCAGTAATTGCAGGCAGCTGGTGTTACTTAACAGTGCTTTAGTCTGCTGCACCACCAAGGCTCTTATTGGGACACGGATAACAGAAGTGTTGTGGCCTGTTGGCCGCCGGCCCCTGCAGCAGCCAAATCAGAGGAGGAGGCAACATGGGAGTCAGAGTCAACAACAAGGCAACCTGGAAGCTCCAAGGGGGAAGAGGTAACGGAGCTGGCAGAGATAGAGAGACAGAGGCGGAGCCTGGGCCGTCCGTCAGCTGTCAGATGGAGAGTCAACAGCCCACAGGTCTGGAGGTGGCTGATGAGGAAGAGGAGGAACAGCTGGGTCCAGTGCCTGACGTGTGGATACACAGAAGGCAGAGGAGAGGAGAGCAGTGGAAATCTATGGGCTGGTCCTTGGGACGGAAGAGTCACCGCTGCTAATGAGGCCCCACCCTAGCTCTGGGGAGAAAAGGCCGGGGGCAGAGATGAATAGGCATGGCAGGCAACTCTTCATCTTCCAGGCAGACAGACTTGTTAGCTTGCGAGAGAAACTTTTTGCCGGGGCTTCCGGCATTCCTAATAAAGGAATCATTTGAGTTCACGGCAGAGGGTTTGTCGTGTTTGGGGAGCTGGGTCAGAACAAGAATGGTTAAGAAGGGACCTTGGAGGTCCTCCAGTCCACCCCCCTGCCAAAGCAGGAAACCCTAGGAAAAGACTCAGGTTGGAATTAGGAAAATTTGTTAAAGGAATTAAAGGCAAAAGTTCCCTCACACATATGCGCTAGTTGTTCCTGACTCTAGGGGGCGATGCTCATCTCCGTTTCAAAGCTGAAGAGCCAGCGCTGTCCGAAGACATCTCTGTGGTCATGGGGCCAGCATGACTCAATGCCAAAGACACACGGAACGCTGTTCCCTTCCCACCAAAGGTGGTCCCTATTTTTCTACTTGCATTTTTCACCTGCTTTTGAACTGCTAGGTTGGCAGAAGCTGGGACAAGTAATGGGAGCTCACCCCGTTACGTGGCACTACTAGGGATTCGAACCGCTGAACTGCCGATCCTTTGATCGACAAGCTCAGCGTCTTATCCACTGAGCCACCGCGTCCCTCTTAAAGGAATTGCTGAGGCAGAAAGTTACAGCTGTGAGGACCAGTAACAAATGGTAGGACATTACTGCCTAGCAACAAGAAAGTTACAACTGAGAAGGACCCATTAGATTAGAAGGATGCTAGCTAAGGCACGTAGATATATAAACTTCGATAACCCCTCGTTTATTAACTGCCGCCGATAGCCTCCCACCGACCAGTACAGTCCCACAGAGAGGGACTCCTCAGGGTGCCGTCAACCAGGCAATGTCAGCTGGTGACCCCCAGGGGGAGGGCCTTCTCTATGGCAGCTCCCGCCCTCTGGAATGATTTGCCCCCGGAGATACGAAGGATATCGGATCTCCGGGTCTTTCTCCGTGCCCTAAAAACTTTTCTTTTCCATCAAGCAGGGCTGGCGTGAAATCCCCACCCCCCTTTTTTTAGCTTTTTAAATTGTCAATGGGTTTTAGTTTGAATGTTTTAAATTTTGGGCCAAAGTCATGTAATTCTTTTAAAAAATTTAAATTTTATATTGGTATGTGTTTTAGTTCTGGCTGTGCACCGCCCTGAATCCACTTGGAGAAGGGCGGTATACAAATTGAATAAAATAAATAAATAAATAAATAAATAAATAAATAAATAAATAAATAAATAAATAAATAAAGAAAGAAAGAAAGAAAGAAAGAAAGAAAGAAAGAAATATTATAATAGTAAATTGCACACCCCTTTTGATAAGAAAACTTATTAACATCAACATGCAATGTATGAAGAAGGAGGGATAAAATAGGAAAAAAACAACCATCAAAGGAAACATATGTTAGGAACCAACAGTGATTCTTGGGGTGTTAACTTCTGTAATCATAACTGTATAAATTTGGGGTTTGTGTATTGTTTGGGGTCTTGTCTGTTTAACTGCTGTTGCTGGAATACTCCAATAAAAGAAGGGGAAAACCCCATTCCTCACGTCTGGGGCAGTGGTGAAATCCAAATTTTTTTACTACCGTTTCTGTGGGCGTGGCTTGGTGTGGCTTGGTGGGCATGGCAGGGGAAGGATACTGTAAAATCTCCATTCCCACCCCACTCGAGGGGAAGGATACTGCAAAACTTGGTGCCAACTTGGTGGCACCAAAGACATTCTAATTCTAATTATTCTAATTCTAATAATTCTAACTCTAACTCTAATTCTGATTCTAATTATTCTAATTCTAATAATTCTAACTAACGCTAATTCTAATTCCTTTTAATTATCTATAATTCTAATTCTAATTATTCTAATTATCTATAATTCTAATTCTAATTATTCTAATTCTAATAATTCTAACTAACTCTAATTCTAATTCTAATTATTCTAATTCTAATAATTCTAACTAACGCTAATTCTAATTCCTTTTAATTATCTATAATTCTAATTCTAATTATTCTAATTCTCTATAATTCTAATTCTAATTATTCTAATTCTCTATAATTCTAATTCTAATTATTCTAATTCTAGTAATTCTAACTCCAATTCTAATTCTTTTTAATTCTCTATTATTCTAATTCTAATTATTCTAATTCTAATTATTTCTAATTCTAATAATTCTAATTCTAACTTTTACTCTTAACTCTGATTCTTATTAATTTTAAGTCTAATTCCAATTATTCTAAATTCTAATTTCTAACTCTAATTCTGATTCTAATTATTCTAATTCTAATAATTGTAACTCTAACTAACTCTAACTCTAGCTCTAATTCTTTCAATTTTAATAATTCTAATTGTAATAATTCTAATTCTAACTCTAACTCTAATTCTTTCTAATTCTAATAATTCTAATTCTAATTATTTTAATTCTAATTCTAATAATTGTAATTCTAAGTCTAATTCATAATTGTAATCTGTTCCTGACTAACTTTCAAAAATTATCTAAGGCTGGCTAGTCACCTTTTTGATCTAAGACACTCACCTTACTACATGCACTCAATGGGACGCAAGTTTAAAATCGCAGGATTAATTTGATACTATTCAAGAACTGCTGAACTAAATTTTCACTGTGAAAGTTGCCATTCTGACAGAGGATTTTTTTAAAAAAATATCCCAAATCCTAACATCCCCCCCCTTTTTTTTTACTGTGGTTTCTTTCCACACTTGTCAATAGATATTGCTTGTTCTACATGTGTTACTACTTCCCGCCCTTAAAAAAATGAATAGCTTGAGGCAGATTCTTCAATCCATTATATTTCTCGGAGAGAATACAATGTCATCATGATGTTATTTAGCCAAAGTGTTTTGGCCATTCTTGCTGGAGAATTCTGGAAGTTGAAATCCATGCATTTTAAAACCGGAATATTTGAGAAGCACTGATTTAGTCAAAGAGGTCTGTTGGTTGTGATGTAACAAAACATTCTTATACAGAATGGTGAGAATGGAGATATGCTTCACCATAAAACATGTTCATGCTTTTATGCGTTTCGTGAACAGGACTGTGCCTCCATAAATCCAGCTATAATCAGATTTCTAAGAACATGGCTAATTGGAGTAAAAAGCAGATACAGTAGTGGCCAAACTTGTGGAAAGCTTTTGGGAAAAGTGTATTTTCTAAAACTAGCTAATGACAGCACTTTTTTGGGGAGTAGTACCATAAAATTATATATCAACGGAAAGATAATTTAATCAAGAATGTAATGCAATAACTTTCATGAAGGATTTGCTATTAGAATAGCAGTTACAGTACAAAGAAGAAAAGAGAAACGCGTAGAAAAAACGAGATATACAAAAATGATCACCATAGAAATAACGAGATATGCAAAATTATCACCATGTCAGTTAATCCTTAGTTGGGTAACCTTCAGCATGAATGATGGCCTTACAATGTCTTCCCATGGAATGAACCAAGTTTTTGAGTTCCGCAGCTGTTATAATGTAAAATGCGCGAAAGGCACACATGCGCACTTACATTGTGAAACCTCTGGGCAAAAGTCATAATGTTTTAATCTCTGCATCCTTTCCTGGAGGTAAAAGCTAATAAATAACCTTTATCGAGACATATTGCCTAGGATTTTCTTGAAAAAGCAGGCGGCCCCAAGCAGAACAAAAAAAAAAAAAAAGTCTTCCCCTTTGTGAAAATAAGTATAATTGAATAATGCATTTATGATAATGGATGTGGTCGTATCAATTTGATGGATACTTGCAAAATAGATGGCAGCGCTGGAAAGGAAGGCTGGAATCGGAACGGATGTTTCCTCTGAATCAATTATCCTTTGGGGGGTGATTTATGTTTATTTAAATTTTTTATTTATTTATGCAGCGTTTAAACATCCAAGCTCAAAGTCAGGAATTCATCTTTCTATCGCCAAGTTTGACTGTGATGTTTTTTTAACTGCAGGTAGTCCTCAAGCTTAGGAACACAACGAGGTCAACCTGAATAGTGCAAATAGATGTGGAACTGCTGAAAGGATTGTGTTGTAAACAGGAGATAGGTGGTGTCATATTCCCCCGCCTCTTAAGAGATGGCTATTCAGTCTTAATGTATGTAGATGGCCTTTTTGAGCCCTCTTCCAAACCATCAGTCCTCTCTGTCCAGAACAGGGGTCAGCAACCTGCAGCTCTGGAGCCTCATGTGGCTCTTTCACCCCTCTGCTGCAGCTCACTGTCACTCAAAATAAGCATCACAACTGCCAATGTGCGATACCTTCTGGCACATGATTTATTGAGCTTTTCAACCCCCGGTAGGCCAACCATGGATAAATCCAAGAAATGAAAAGTTTCAGAAGAAAACAGAAAGTTTAATTCAATTACATAGGCTAGTTTTGTGGCCGCTCAAGAAATAGTCAGGCATGGGAAGGGTTTTGTGGCTCCCGGTGTTTTCTTTTCTGTGGGAAATGGGTCCAAATGGCTCTTTTGAGTGTTTAAGGTTTCAGACCCCTGGTCCAGAATGTGGACTTTGCTGTTTTCAAAGAAGTGGCCTTTATCTTTCAAATGCAGATGGACTGCTGAATCTTGCCCTGAAATGTTTGTTCTTCTATGTTGTGCCAGTGTTTGTAAAGTGGTTGTTTTGTTTCTCCAATATATAGATCCATATATGCCTCAGTGCATTGTACTGCATATATTGTATTGCTCAGTGTGTGTCTGAGTATTTTATCCTCAGGGTCTCGCAAAAGACGGGGAGGGATACGACACCACCTATCTCCTGTTTCCAACACAGTGCTTTCAGCAGTTCCAAGAAGATTCCATGCACATTTGCACTATTCAGGTGACCCTGAGGGCACAGATAAACCTCCAAGTGGTCTCAACAACTCTCAGAAAGAGTGCTAATGACCAGATGACTGCAAAGCCCCATGAAGTTCAGAAACAAACAAGAGACGCCAACTGGAAACAGAGTTAGCAATGTTGCTTTCCTGCAAAAGGCCCAAGTGACTTTGATTCTCTTTTAAGCCTTATGGGAGGGGCCAATCATCTCCTAGCCTTACTCCTGAGTTGTCCCTTTTGCTTTAGCTGCTCTTGCCTTCTGGCAGCTCTGCACATTTGTGCACTAGGAACAGGCTCCTCCTGTTCCTCTGCCTCTCTGCTATCCGCCTCTGGAGGCTCCGGAGTCCGCACATCGCTCCAAGATGGCCCTGGCTCCATCTCTGCCTCCGATGCAGAGCCCTCGTCTGGGTCTTCCCCAGACTCCAGGACAGGCCCATGTTCCTCTCCAGCCTCCTCAGCCTCCCCAGTTCCGCAGGCTGCTGGTGAACCACAACACGTTAAAAGTGTGCAACTTTTAAAGCAACCATATTTTTTTCCAGCATTATATGGGTGCTTTGAAGGGTTTCCTATGTGGGTTTGGTTCACACCACTGCACTTCTCAAAATGACTTTGGCAATGAAGCCCACCCCTGCTTCCAACAGCGATCACACCTGAAGCATTGCACAATTCAGTTCTTTCAACTTCCCTGTAAAGTTGTGAGTTACTTTTACACGAGGAGGAGATGATTGCCTTACAGTATATGCACCCAGTTGGGAAAACTCTGCCTCTTCCACTCGGGCTTTGAAGCCCACTAAACTGATGCTATTTATATGCCTCTGAGAATTAAAATGTCATTTCCCCAACTAGGCAGGAAAGAAATCCTCAGGTGCTCATTATCGTACTGGGATTAAAAAGTGCCCCCCAACCTCTCTGCTTTCTCTTCATGATCAGCGTTTAAAGGTTAATTAACACCAGGAATTGCTAAAAATTTATGACCAACCACTTATAATTTTTTAATGGCCCTGATTGCTAAGGTTTGAGTGCAAGGCTTCCCTGTTCTTCTCCCGCAGCTTACTGCCTGGAGGATTTTGGATTTTTTTTTTTTTTTTGCTTAAATGCACATTTATTCTCTTAAAACTTCCACATCATGCTGGAAATATGACATTTTGACTCTCAGAAGTTAGAAACACACATAGCTTAAAAGTTGAAGTTGCTTGCAAGCCATTCTTAATGTGAAAATCTTTATTGCACAGAAAAGAAAAAAATTACTTGCTGGAAACTTGCAAAATGTCCAGCATTCCCCCAATACATCCTCACAAAAGGGAAATATACTGCAGGGGTGAAATCCAGCAGGTTCTGACAGGTTCTGGAGAACCGGTAGCAGAATTTTGAGCAGTTCAGAGAACCGGTAGCAGAAATTTTGAGCAGTTTGGAGAACCAGCAAATACCACCTCTGGCTGGCCCCAGAGTGGGGTGGGAATGGGGATTTTGCAGTATCCTTCCCCCAGGAGTGGGGTGGGAATGGAGATTTTGCAGTATCCTTCCCCTGCCATGCCCACCAAGCCACGCCCACAGACTGGTAGTAAAAAAATGTGGATTTCACCACTGATGTATTGCACTAACCCTCTCTTTCAGCAAACACGTTTGACTTGATTGCAGAAGTTATTTTTTTTTTCTTTTTTTCTTTTTTCTTGAATTTGTATACCGCCCTACTCCCAAAGGACTCAGGGCGGTGAACAGCCATAGAATAAAACATATAGATACAAAATTTAAAATAAACTAAAATGAATTAAATCATTTGGCTGAACAAATTTAAAACCCCAATAATTTAAAACCAAATTTAAAATTTCCATTTAAAAAGGGGAAAAGATTTAGGCCAGGCCAGATTGATGAAATAAGAAAGTCTTGAGCGCGCGATGGAAGGTACGCAGATCCGGGATCCTCTGTATCTCCGGGGGGAGCTCGTTCCAGATCGTAGGTGCCCCCACAGAGAAGGCTCTCCCCCTCAGGGCTGCCAGTCGACATTGTTTGGCCGACGGCACCTGGAGGAGCCCCTCTCTATGGGAGCGTACTGGTCGGTGGGAGGCTATTGGTGGTAGCAGGCGGTCCCTGCTACCAGATCCTAAGCCATGGAGCGCTCTAAAGGTGATCACCAAAATGGATAGATGAAGAAATGTTATAATGGATAGATGAAGAAAAGATAGACAGAAAGAGAATAACAGAGTTGAAAGGGGTCTTGGAAGTCTTCTAGTCTAACCTATTTCTGAAGCCGCAAACTCTATTTCATTTCAGACAAAAATGACTGTCCAGTCTCTTTTTAAAAGCCTCCATTGATGGAGCATCCACAACTTCTGAAGGCAAACCGTTCCACTAATTAATTGTTCTAAGTCAGGGCATTTCTCTTTATTTCTAGGTTGGTTGTCTCCTTGAATAGTTTCCACCTATTGCTTCCTGTCCTGCCTTCTGGTGCTTTGGAGAATAGATTGATCCCATCTTCTTTGTGGAAACCTCTTAGATATTGGAACATTGCTATCATGTCACTGCTAGTTCTTCTTTTCATTAGAAGTTCTCTAATGCTAACACCAGAGGTGGGATTCAGCCGGTTTGGAGTTGTTAGAGTGAACTGGATGTTAATTTTAATCTGGTTCACCAAATCGGTAGTTGCAAGGACTGGATGACCCCGCCCTGTCCCCAGCCTTCAGAGACTCCTAGAGAGGCTCCTACAGACTCCTAGAAAGGCTCCTAGAGACTCCTAGAGAGGTTCTGGAGGCTGGGGACAGCAAAAAACATCACTTCCTGTCCCACCGAGAGTTGGGAAATGGGCCCTTTCAGCCTCCGTAGGGCCTCCAAGGGAGTGGGAAAGGCTGTTTTCGCCCTTCCCAGATACACAGAGAGGATCTGGAACCAGGTAAGAAAGAAAAATGGGCCTACCAGGCCATCATGTGCCAGGAGCGGGGGGGAGGGGTTGCGTGCGCATGCACGTAGGCACGTGCATGCACGACCCTCCCCCCCACCCCCCCCTCTCCTGGCACGCGATGGCAAAAAGGTTAGCCATCACTGCTCTAGACTGTTTATGACATTTGGAATTCAATATAACCATTGGAATAATTAAAGTCACCAGCGCAACAGATTAAAAGGCCCAAATAAAAAGAAACAAACTAGATTTCTAAGCTAGTTTGGTCTCCACGTTGACTGATTTGATCTTCTTTGGAGAGCTACATCTCTTGGCTGCAACCTCACCTGGTTGCAATTTACTTTTTGGCCAAAAAAGTAATGATTTGAGGATGCAAGAGCCCTTTCTGCCTACCAGGCATTATTACAATTAAAACGTCTTTTTCTTAAAGGGGCGAAACATATTTCAGTTCCAGACTTTTTCCATCAACTGGAAGGACGTCCTCTAGGAACTCAAACTGGCCCCTCTGTGTTGAGTACAGAAACGGCCTTGAAGAAGATAAGGTTCAATCAGGAGTAAAGTTTGAGTTTGGCCCAAGAAAACAGGAATGCATGAGAAAGAAACTTAAGATTTCCCGGCTTTGATTTTCTTTTGTATAACAGAGAGGGAAGGGAAAATGGGAGCTTCTATTCAAGATTCTGTTATTATAGCCTATAATGTTTCTAGTATTTATTAGGACTGAGGCATTAACTTTGGTGATTCACCAAGGAGAATCCTTCCGTATTTATCTGCTCTTTGTCCTTTGAGTATGCTCCTGTTTTGGTCCTATTATCCCATCCATCTGGCCCTCCCTTAGCTAGGCCACTGATGATGTAAAATGTACTAGAAAAATGGTAACCCTCAAGCAAGCTACAATTTATTTTATTTGTTAAAAAGAAGAAATCTATCCAACATGTTCCGTCTATTCCAAAACTGACAAAGTGATACAGATGGTGCATCAGATGTCTGTATTTCTAATTTTACAGAAGTTAAGATTTGGATTCTTAGAGGACGAGGATGAAAAGGGCAAAGGATTTCACTGGCTTCCAAGTTGGTGGTGACCTTTTATTTCATTTTCTTGACATATAAACAATTTTTAATTAGAACTGAAATGAAAAATTGCCAGGGTTCTCTCTCTCCCTCCCTCCCTCCCTCCCTCCCTCCCTATCTATCTATCTATCTATCTATCTATCTATCTATCTATCTATCTATCTATCTATCTGTTTTCTGAGGTTTTCGCGGGTGTTTGTATGTAGGTCTTTGGTTATTCGGGTTTTCCCGCGTAAAATTGGAGGTTTCTTGGCAACGTTTTGACGAAGTCTCATTCGTCATCTTCAGGCTGGTGTTCTCGGATTCATGCTTCTAGGAGCAATGTGTGTGATTGCAGCTGTTTCTTCCTTTTAACTGCCAGTGGGGGTGTGAACTGATTGGGTGGGAGCTTGGCTGTGTTCTGATTGGGCGGAGGTGTGTTCTGATTGGTTGGGGGGTTTGGCTGTGCTCTGATTGGAAGAGGGGTTGGCTGTGCTCTGATTGGCTGGGTGTGTGTTCTGTTTAGGTGGGGGCTTGGTTGTGCTCGGGTTAGTCTGAGTAGCAGGGGGATTTGAGCTGGTGAGCTGTGTTGCTGTTGTTTGGCTTCGTGTTCGTGGCCGTGCCACCTCTTCATGGTGGGTGTCAGTCTGCTTCATGTATGGCTTGGAGGGGTTTCAAATGGCTAATGATGCAGCTGTGGTCTGGCTTCTGGTCCGGGGTCGTGCCTCATCATCAGTGTGGGTTTGAGTCTGCTTTCTGCGTGGATGTGTGGATGTGTGTTGGTTACATCCTGTGTGGCTCTCGTGAGTGTGGGTCTGGTGTCATTCTTTGTGTTAGGGACTCGTTTGTCAATAAGGGTGGGTTTCCAAATGGCTGGTAGGCGGAAGGTATCATCTCGTTTATTCATGCTGTGTGGACGTTTTTCTATCTCGATGGCTTCTCTGATTATTCTGTTGTTAAAGTGTTCAGTTTTGGCGATAGTTCTGGTCTTTTTAAAGTCAATATCATGTCCTGTGGCTTTGAAGTGTTGGACCAGGGAAGAAGTTGGTTCCTCTTTTCTGACTGAGTTCTTGTGTTCTTCAATGCGTGCACTTATTCTTCTGTTGGTTTGTCCGATGTATGTGGTGGGGCAGGTGGGGCATGGGATTTCATATACTCCTTGATTTTCTAACTCAATTTTGTCTTTGGGGTTTCTTAGGATGGTGGATATTTTTCAGTTTGTTTTAATGTTTAAATTTGTTTGTCACCTAACTCACTGTGAGGCTTGCAACAATAAAAAGGAGAAAAAATGAAAAGAAGTGTAAGCAAAACAGAAGCAAAATAACAGAACAAAACTTTTTTATATATTACTATATATTATTAAAAGTATAGATTACTGTTATCCTTCTCATCTTTTGTATTACCTATTTCCTTAGCTTTCTTATGATTGTGTTGTTTGTATCTTATGAGTTATGGCAATTGTATTTTATGATGATGATAATGATTCATCGCTTTGTTGCTTGTGCGTACACTGAGAACACTGGAGACAAATTCCTTCTGTGTCCAATCCAGTGGTGAGATTAAATTTGTTTTACTACTGGTTCTGTGGGCATGGCTTGGTGGGCGTGGCATGTCTTGGTGGGTGTGGCTTGGTGGGCGTGGCAGGGAAAGAATACTGTAAAATCTCCATTCCCACCCCACTCCAGGGGAAGGATACTGCCAAATCCCCATTTCCTCCTGATGAGCTGGGACTCGGGAGGCAGAGAATAGATGGGGGACGGGACCAGTCAGAGGTAGTATTTACTGGTTCTCCGAACTACTCAAAATTTCCACTACCGGTTCTCCAGAACTAGTCAGAACCTGCTGAATACCACTTCTGGTCCAATTGCACTTGGCCAAAAAGGAATTCTGTTCTGTTCTGTTCTGTTCTGTTCTGTTCTGTTCTGTTCCATTCCAATTTCATTCCATTCCATTCCATTCCATTCCATTCCATTCCATTCCATTCCATTCCAGTCTCATTCCTCTTCCTCTTCCTCTTCCTCTTCCTCTTCCTCTTCCTCTTCCTCTTCCTCTTCCTCTTCCTCTTCCTCTTCCTCTTCCTCTTCCATGCTATGCCATGCAATACAATAAGCGCAATACAATTGTTTCCTTAAGAAAGACTTAGAAATCAATTCCTTTCCTCGCTTGGAAAATAAAATAAAAAGCAGTCGCCACCATATCAACACCTACCTAGAATATTGCGGACAACACGAGTGCTAATAAAGCATTTAAGGCATATCTTTGCTTCGGAAGACAAAACGGTGTAAATATTTCATGACATCGAGATCTGCCTGTTTTGCTATCCCTGTTTTGATCCGGGCTATTTGAAATGCTTCTCCCTACGTGGGGAGTCACAAAAGTGAATGAGTGCTCGGTGTTCTTTTTTTTTTTGCAAATTTTGCAAATGGGCCATTGGAATGTGCCACTCTTTTCAATTGATTTAAAAGGACCGTGGGCAGGTGGACAACATTCTTCATTCTGGGCAGAGGGACAAACCAGAATGGATAAAACATAAAATGAGTGCTGTTCCATTGTAAAGAAAGATATCTGCTATTTCTGCAGATGCCGATAAACACACAACCTCGACCTCTCGATTCTCCCTTAAAATCATCAATTGATCCAGCCATTTTTTCCCCCCAAAAGGACTTTTTTCCCCCCTCTCCAAATGGAGCTCTTTCTTCCAAAAGAGAGCAATTTAAATTTGAATGGAAGCCTTTTATTAGAAGCAGATAAGAGAATGACAGGAAGGGACCTTGGAGGTCTTCTAATCCAACCCACCACTCAAGCAGGAAACTCTGTACCCGTGATGGCGAACCTATGGCACACATGCCACAGGTGGCACGCGGAGCCATATTAGTGGGCATGCCAGCTCAGCTCTGGGGCGCATGTGCGCACTGGCCAGCTGATTTTCGGGCCTTCTGGGCCCACCAGAAGTAGGGAAACAGGCTGTTTCCTACTTCTGGAGGGCCTGGGGGCGGGGTGGGGAAGGCCCGTTTTTCTTTCTTACCTGGCTCCAGATCCTCTCTGTGTATCTGGGAAGGGTGAAAACAGCCTTTCCCACTCCCTTGGAGGCCCTACGGAGGCTGAAAGGGCCCTGAGTCCTTCGGGAGAAGGGCGGTATAGAAATAAAATTATTAAATTAAATTATTAAAATTATTAATTTCCCGACTTCCAGTGGGACAGGAAGTGACTTTTTTCCTGTCCCCAGCCTCCAGAGACTCCTAGAGAGGCTCCTAGAGACTCCTAGAGAGGCTCCTAGAGACTCCTAGAGAGGTTCTGGAGGCTGGGGACAGCAAAAAATGTCACTTCCTGTCCCACCGAGAGTTGGGAAATGGGCCCTTTCAGCTTTCGTAGGGCCTCCAAGGGAGTGGGAAAGGCTGTTTTCGCCCTTCCCAGATACACAGAGAGGATCTGGAACGAGGTAAGAAAGAAAAACGGGCCTACCAGGCCATCATTTGCCAGGAGCGGGGGGGAGGGGGGAGGGGGTTGCGCACGCATGCGCATGGGCACATGCGTGCGCGACCCTCCCCCGCCCCCTCTCCTGGCACACGATGGCAAAAAGGTTAGCCATCACTGTCCTATACCATTTCAGACAAATGGTTGTCCAATCTCTTCTTAAAAAACTCTTACTAGAGATTTTAAAGACGAGATTGAACAACTATTTGTCTGAAACGGCGCATCCTCAACTTCTGGTGGCAGGTTGTTCCACTGGTTAATTCTTCTCACTGTCAGGAAACTTCTCCTTAGTTCTAGGTTGGATCTCTCCTTGATTAGTTCCCGTCCATTTTGCTTCTTGTACAGCTAGTATGAACAAGTGGAGACTTGACTCTACCGACTGTCCGTTGAAAAGAATGGGAAGACAAGGAGGAGACAATAATGAAAATAACAGTGATTGAGGAATTAAACCAGGAGGAAAATGTATTAAGAGAGTTGGAAGATATGTTTGAAAGGGAGAAAGGGGCCTAGGCAGAAATTTAGGAAACTAGGCAGTGGAAGAGGGTAGAGGTGGGAGAAATACCTAGATTGAATAGCCAAGAAGCAGTTACAGATAGAGATAGAGATCCCGGAGAGGAATGCGGGAGGGAAATTTTAAAAAGCATAGCAACTAAAGTATTAAAGCGGGCAAGAGATGATGGATAGATGATTTCTCTTCTTTGTTGTTGTTCTGGTTTGCTTTTCCTTTTCTCTCTCTCTTTTTCTTTCTTTTCTTTTTTTTAGGTAGGTAACACAACTAGAAGTTAGGTAGGATAGAAAGAAAATGTTTTTCAGTAAAAGGTGACATGATTAAAAGTTAGAATAAGTGATAGAAATGAGAGAAGGGGGAATGTTAGTGTAGACACTTTTATATAATAAAATAAAAGTAGCAATAAGAGAAAAACATGGAATAATTGAATAATGACAGGTTGCAACTTATTATAATTGTGCATCATTATTAGAAATATATAAGTTGGTTGAATGTAATAACTATGATTAATTTTACTAGTTTTATTTCTATTAGAATGTATGACACTCAGATGCCACACTGTGCACGCATTGATTTGATAGGTTTGTAAAAAAAATAAATAACTTTAAAAAAAAGAAAAGAAAAAAATGGGAAGGCTGTTTGTTCCCTAGCCGACGTGGAAAGTAAGGACGTGTAATGTGCATTATACAATAGAGTCTTGTTTTATTTTAAAACAACGACAACAAATCATATTAGGAAATCACTCAGGGTCCAGAAACTGAATGTTCCTTATCACATCCAGACTGATCAGCCTGTCTCAATCCGTTGGCCCTCGGTGCATCGGATACAGAACAGAATAGAATAACAGAGTTGGAAGGGACCTTGGAGGTCTTCTAGTCCAACCCCCTGCTCAGGCAGGAAACCTTACACCACTTCAGATAAATGGTTATCCAACCTCTTCTTAAAAACATCCAGTGTTGAAGCATTCACAACTTCTGGAGGCAAGTTGTCCCACGGATTAATTGTTCTCACTGTCAGGAAATTTCTCCTTAGTTCTAAGTTGCTTCTCTCCTTGATTAGTTTCCATCCATTCCCTTCTTGTCCTGCCCTCAGGTGCTTTGGCTCCCTCTTCTTTGTGGAAGCCCCTGAGATATTGGAACACTACTATCATGTCACCCCGTAGTCCTTCTTTTCATCAAACTAGACATATACTCAATTCCAGCATCCTTTGTCAATATGTTTTAGCCTCCAGTCCCCTCATCATCTTTGTTGCCTTTCTCTGCACTCTTCCTAGAGTCTCCACATCTTTTTTACATCATGGTGGCCAAATACAATTGCAGAGACGTAGGGAGTGTTCGGTGGAAAGGATAGGGAATATAATTCTGGGAGTCTCGAGTTTCAGGGTTGGGAAATTGCTGGGTTAAAACCTTTTCTGAACGCTTCCTTTCCTTCTTGATCGCTTCCAAACTCTTTTGTGGCAGCCAGCCAGCCAGCAGAATATTCATTAGAGATTTCCATCTGGCAGTTTTGAGCAGACATGTCTTGTCGAGTGTGTTCTTTCCTCTCCCCCCCCCACTTTTTAATTTTTTTTGTAAAAAAAGGAATTTATTGATGCCCGCACATGTTCTTTTAAAAAAAAAAATAGCAGAAGGACTGTTTCTGTGACACCTGCTCCAATATTGTGCCTCTGTGAGCAAAGAGATTGATCCCTCTATCTGCTGTGGTCCTCCAGCAGCCTGCGGAGCTGGCAGCAGAGTCGGACAGTGAGGAGGCTGGGGAGAAACATGGGGCAGTCCTGGAGACTGGGGAAGGCTCGGGCGAAGGCTCTGCGTCAGAGGCAGAGAGGGGGCCGGGGCCATCTGGGAGTTATGTGCAGACTCCGGAGCCTCCTGAGTTGGACATCAGAGAGGCAGAGGAACAGGGAGAGCCTGTTCCTAGTGTGCATATGCGCAGAGTTGCCAGAAGGCAAGAACAGTTAAAACAAAAGGGGCGCCTCAGGAGTAAGGCTTGGAGATGATTGGCCCCTCCCTTAAGACATAAAGAAAGAGCAAAGACACGTGGGCTTTTTTAAAAATTTATTTATATGCCGCCCTTCTCCGGAGACTCAGGGCGGCTTACAGTGCGTTAAGCAATAGCCTTCATATTTTTGTATATTTTATACAGTCAGCTTATTGCCCCCACAAACTGGGTCCTCAATTTACCTACCTTGGAAAGGATGGAAGGCTGAGTCAACCTTGAGCCTGGCGAGATTCGAACCTGCAGTAATTGCAGGCATCTGGTGTTAAATTACAGCGCAAAGGGCCTTTGCAGGAAGCAACGTTGTGGATGGTGTCGGTTTGTACTTTGAAGCTCCGTTTTTGACTCTTGTGTTTCCGTGCGGCCTGGCCAAGATAATTGCCAATTAGGTCTTTGGCAGTGTGTCAAAGAAGATAAAGGTGGGTGTTTACCAGCCTTTTCCGAAGGACTGCGGCAGACTTCTGTTGGACTATTTATAAACTCTGGGTGATTCAGCACGTGCTGTGAATGAAAGGAATTCACAGCCATTAAAATATTAAAAAAAGAGTTTTTGGGACTAATTGTGTGCTTTTTACTACTGATCTTCTTCGCCTCCCTGATGCAATTCCTTTGGAAGAGTTCAAATTATGCTTGTGATTACGCATCTGTAGTCTGGCGCGCACAGAGAGGCACACACCCTCACAAACACACAGGTGCATATACAGCTCGAGTTTTTTTTTTTAATTTTAAAAGCATTTAAAAATAAAAAAAACAGCCTCTGATGATCGCACGGCTCAGCTGGGCATGGGGGAGGGTGGGCAGGGATTTTTGCTACCGGTTCTCTGAACCACCCGCCTCCATCGCTACCGGATCGGGTGATCTGGTCCAAATCGGGAGCATTTCACCCCTGCTCTTGGCCCTGAATCAGTGGTGGGTTTCTAACAGTTCAGCCCGGTTCGTGCAAACTGGTAGCATCCATGGCAGGAGGCTCCACCCACCCACCCAGATGTTATCATGGACTCTCTGCATTCCGAACCAGTAGCGAAGGTAAGTGAAACCCACTACTGCCCCGAATCATTCCTGTTGCTCTTCTCTGCACTCTTTCCAGAGTCTCGACCTCTTTTTTGTATTGTGCTGACCAGAGCTGGGTGTTGTGCTGTGAATTATTTTAGATCCGTTGTAGCTTTTACGGAACGGTTATTTTCTCCTAAAAGGCAAAACATGCTAATGCATGAAAATAAATTCAGGGAAACAGAAAAACAACTTAGCCTCATGGGATTAAAATTAATATAATTAGGAATACTGTCGGATGTGTTAATGGTTATTAGAGCCTTCTTCTCATCTCCTTTCTCCATTAAAGCAAAACGGGCGGTGGGGGGGGGCAGGAAACCCATCCCAGTTATGGGTTAAAACATTTACGATTGCTTTTAGACAGTTGTGAGTCAGCTAGAAGCGTTTTGACAAGACAAGGCTGCCGCCGTCAAATTTATCCAGCAGCGGTTCATGATAACGCTTCACAATGAGGAGAACGAAGTGGCTTCACAAAGCACACTTTGCAAGGACAAGGTTGTGTTTTGGAAATGAGGTCGTCCGAGGGCAGAGTCGGTGGGAGAAAATTTTGTTCCTGGTCTCAGACAGGAAAGGAAGAATGGTTAGATTAGGAACAAGAAGGGATGTAAATGACAATGTAAACAGACATAAAAATGAAAACGCTCATGTAAATATAAATGTAAACAGTGATATAGAAGACCTGCTAAAGGCTTAGCAATGTCTCTCCCTCCTTCCTTCCTTCCTTCCTGCCTTCCTTCCTTCCTTCCTTCCTTCCTTCCTTCCTTCCTTCCCTCCCTCCCTCCCTCCCTCCCTCCCTCCTGCTCCTCTCCTTCGTTCCTTCCTCCGTCCCTCCCTCTTCCTTCTCCTCTTCCTCTGTCCCTCCCTCTCTTCCTCCTGCTCCTCTTCCTCCCTCCCTCCCTCCCTCCATCTTCCTCCTCCTCCCCCTCCTCCCTCCCTCCCTCTCTTCCTCCTGCTCCTCCTCTTTCTTCCTTCCTTCCTTCCTCTCTTCCCCCTATTCCTCTCCTCTCCTCCCTCGCTTCCTCTTTCCTCTTTCCTCTTCCTCCTTCCCTCCTTCTCCTCCTCCTGCTCACCTCCTGTTCCTCCCTCCCTCCCTCCTCCTCTTCCTCCCGCCCTCCCTCTCTTCCCCTACCCCTCTCCTTCCTCCCTCCCTCTCTTCCTCCTGCTCATCTCCTCTCTTCCCTCCCTCCTTCCTTCCTCTTCCTCCTTCCCTCCCTCCCTCCCTCCCTCCATCTCTTCCTCCTGCTCCTCCTCTTTCTTCCTTCCTTCCTTCCTCCCTCTCTTCCCCCTATTCCTCTCCTCTCCTCCCTCGCTTCCTCTTTCCTCTTCCTCCTTCCCTCCTTCTCCTCCTCCTGCTCACCTCCTGTTCCTCCCTCCCTCCCTCTTCCTCTTCCTCCCGCCCTCCCTCTCTTCCCCTACCCCTCTCCTTCCTCCCTCCCTCTCTTCCTCCTGCTCATCTCCTCTTCCTTCTTTCCTTGCTTCTTCTTCCTCTTCCTCCCTCCCTCTCTTCCTCCTGCTCCTCTCCTTCCTCTCTTTCTCCCTCCTCTTCATCCCTCCCTCCCTCCTGCTCATCTCCTCTTCCTTCCTTCCCTCCCTCTCTTCCTTCTGCTCCCTCCCTCCCTCTTCCTCCTCCTCCTCCCTCCCTTCCTCTCTTCCTCCTGCTCCTCCTCTTCCTCCCTCCCTCCCTCCCTCTCTTCCCCCTACTCCTCTCCTCCCTCCCTCCTCTTCCTCCCTCCCTCCCTCTCTTCCTCCTGCTCCTCTCCTTCCTCTCTTCCTCCCTCCTCTTCCTCCCTCCCTCCCTCTCTTCCTCTTCCTCCTCCTGTTTCTCCCTCCCTCTCTTCCTCCTGCTCCTCCTCTTCCTTCCTTCCTCCTTCCCTCCTGCCTGCCTCTTCCTCCCTCCCCTCCCCTCCCTCCCTTTCCCTTTATGACATTTATTATAGCCAAATGTAGTATACGCTACATTTGAATCTGAGAGACAAAAACCTAACTTAAGCCTTTTCTTAGTCACAGGATGAGGTGGTTATTTACTTCTCCGCATGTTTATCCCCCTGGGCAACATCCAGGTGAGTAGACTCCAATTTCAAGAGTATTCAGCTGTGACTGTGCTGGCTGGAGAATTCTAAGTGGAAATCCGCACATCTGAAGTTGCACATTGGAAAACATTGATCTCGTCTTTCCTGCGGATTTTGCTTCGGTAAAGCCTCCGCCGGATTCACTCTGACCAGCCAAGTGCCTTCTGCTGACATCTGTTGAAGGCAGCTGGTTCTGTAGAATGACTATTTCCCCACAGGTCCTCAAGGTGCACCAGTAGGAACAGTTTTTAAAGGTAGATTGTCATGCTTCAGCATACAATTTTTATATATACTGTTCTTGCTCTCTAGCGCCATCTAGTGACCGGCGGGACAAATATGCCCTAACATAGGTCTTTATATACTGTTGTTGCTCTCTAGCCCCATCTAGTGGCCGGAGGGACAAAATACCAAATATATTGTTTGAAGCTGACCCAACCTATTTTACCCATGAGCCTGCACTCTCGAACCAAGTGCATGCTGGGAAGCCAGACTCCATTTCCTTTAGCATTTAGAGAAGGCAGAAACACAAAGTAGACGTCAGACTTCGATGCTATCTCAAAATAAATGAATTTCCAAACTGCCAATCTTTAAGGAAATTTTCTCTTTATTCGAGTACAGCAACCGGATCATGGCTCGTGCGGTCAGGACTGACCTTTGCCCCCCAATCCCTCCCTTTCCGATCCCCAATTCTCTGCTTCTCATTGGCTATCTTCCAAGTCACTCTCCTGACTTCTTTTCTCATCAGTTCACAGGAATGTTTTCCCCCTCTTCATTTCCAAGGAGACCGAGCTTCAAAGGGATTTAGCAGGCAAAAGTTCAGGCTTTATCTCCCTTTTCTATGTCAGCGCTGAGATGCTGACAGTAGAATCCATCTTAATCCGTGGCACGTGGTCATCCAAGGAAAAACCCACTTCCCACACACAGAGCATCACAGTTGGCAAATCCAGAAGAAGAAACTCCTGGGACATTATTTTACCTTTACTGATAGAGTGGTGTGGTGGCTTAGAGGCAGAGCTCTCGCCTCACAATCAGGAGGCTGTGAGTTCGATCCTAGGTAGAGACTGATATTTCTCCGGACACACTGAGAATATATTTGCCGAACAAAACTCCGCACTGGTGACAGGAAGGGCATCTGGCCATTAAAACACTCTGCTAGCTCCATTCAGTTGCCCAGACTCCATCCTGCAAGGCATTATGGGGTTGTTAAAAGAAGATGTGTCAAGTATTTGCAAGCCATGTGTCATATAGACACCAGTGGAGGCACAGAGTGTCTCCACCCCTATGTGGAAAGGAGGGTCTTACCCTGAGTATAAAACCCCCTCCAACCTTTTCCACCTCGCTCTCTCACTCACTTCTTGTGTTTGTTCCTCATGAGACTTGATCTCTGTTGTACATAGTTAATATGATTTATCATATGAATAAATACGTTTAAGACATTTATTTATGCATCTGCCTCTGAACTCTTCTATGCTCCTGGGTGTTTCTATGATCCCAATTCCACAAGATGATATACTTTACTGAATAAATCCACATTGGCTCAGAAGAATCAAAACAGTTCTGGGCTTCTCATGCAACCGCACGCATGCTTCATTCCCCCTTTCCCCATGGGCCACCTGCAGTCCATTATATCCACCAATCACTTCTGTTCATTTTGTTTTGGGAACCAGCCGATCACGCTGTGGCATCTACTCTGGATGTCCTTGAAAGGGAGGAAACAATGCCTCACGGGAACCAATGATGCTTGAAGGCCATTCCCCCCCACCCTTGCATTCCAATCCTACTACCACTCTTTCCTTTGTCAAGCTGTGAGCAAAGTGGAATTGTTGTGGCCCATCGGCTGGTGGCCGCTCCAGCAGCTGAATCAGAGGAGGAGGAGGAAGAGGAGGAGGTGTGGGAGTCAGGGTCAGCATCAAGGCAACCTGAGAACTCCGAGGGGGAAGAGGCAGTGAAGCTGGCAGAGAGAGAGAGAGAGAGAGAGAGAGAGAGAGAGAGAGAGAGAGAGAGAGAGAGAGAGAGAGAGAGAGAGAGGGGCAAAGCCTGGTCTGTCCGTCAGCCCTCAGAGGGAGAGTCAACAGCCCCCAGGTCTGGAGATGACTGATGAGGAAGAGGAGGAACAGCTGGGTCCTGTTGTGGAATGATGAGACCAAACAACATTCCTAGGTCAGCCAGAGACAGTTTTATTGCGCAAGGTTTGGAGCCAGTTTTGTACATGAAGCTTTGAACAAAGAGAGAACTCCGTTACAATGGTTTTATACACTTCTAAGACAAAGGATTCTGTCAACTCAGCAGTTTATATGGTCATATACATTTGTTGTAGTTAATTGACGTTTCCTAATTACTAAAGTTTTACATTACCCTTGCCAAACAATCATAATTCTTCTGTAAATTACTGGAGCATAGATTCAAATTATCTTCTGTTGATAAACGACTTATAGCTCATGTGGATCCCCTTGACCTAACCAACCTTTAAGCTGTATGTCATTAGAATGTTCCTTTCTTCTGTCAACTTAGAGGCCTCCTAGAGGTATCAAAAGGATTTTGGCTGAGTTTGTATTTTTTCCAACCGGATGCATTTCCTGCTTTTTAGAATAGAGTGAATAGAAAGTTATCCAGTGGTCATTTATCAGATCCCTTCATTTACATTAGTCCAGTGCCTGATGCACGGATGCGCAGGAGAGGAGAGCAGTGGAAATCCATGGGCTGGTCCTTGGGATGGAAGAATTATAGCTGCTAGTGAAGCCCCACCCTAGCTGGGGATATGTTGTGGCCCTGCCCTCTGAGCCTATCTTATCGGAGGAAGAAAGCTCCGAACATGAGGGACAGGAGTCAGCCAGGCCTCCCTCTCCAGGCCCCTCCCCTCTGGCACTGTCTCAGGTGCCGGCCGAGGGAGAGGAGATTAGCCAGGAGCCAGGTGTCTCGGATGAGAGCGAAGGAGAGCCGTCATTCCTGGATACACACCAACGAAGGCATGATAAACGGTTGCAGCAGTTAAAGAGGCGTGCTAGGGATTAGAACTGAGTCACTGGACCACACCCCAGAGACTATATAAGAGAGGGTGGTGGCTGGTAAAACTCCGTGACGAACAAAAACGAACTTTGGCTAGTCACTTGAACAATGTCTGAAGCTGCCAAAAGGGATATTGTTTTGCTGGACTATTTGCAATGCGTATGTAATTTTATGTTATCTGTTGCAGTAAAAGCTCTTGGCAGACGGTGATTATATTGCTGCCAAGTTTGAGATAATGACCTGTGTGCATGCCAAGTACTTTCTTAACCCTCGGCTGGCTGTGTTTGTGTGTGTGTGTGGACGGGGACAGATCAGGATAAAAGGCAGGGGGCAGAGATGAATAGATGTGGCAGACAACTATTCATCTTCTGGCCGGAAGGACTTGTTAGCTTGTGTTGAGAAGAAAACTTTTTGCTGGGGCTGCTGGGGCTCCTAATAAAGGAATCTTTGAGTTCACTTCAGAGGGTTTGTCGTGTTTGGGGAGCTGAGTCAGAACACGAACATAGAGAAAAGTTTGAGTCAGTCTTGACGCTCCTCATCATTAACAGGTGGCAACTGCTCCATTCCTCACCTGGAGACTCTTGCCCAATTTGCTGCAGCTGTGACTTGCTTCTCCTCCTCAGCCTGTCACTTGTCCAATCAACCCAGCTCTGTCTAGCAGGCTCTGAGCCCAAATCTGGGCTATCACTCGGATCCATGCTTTGCCAACATAAACTCTTTCTCCGTACTTGCATCCAGAGAAGGATCTGGGGTCAGATCCATGACAGTCTCCCACTTTCCAGCCTGTTCCTTAACCTCTATATTAAACTGGATCTTGATATCATCAAGATAGGAGCCTGAGTGGCGTAGGAGGCTAATGCCTCCTACTAAGGCAGCATTTAACATCCAGCTGCCTGCAATTACTGCGAGTTCAATTCTCACCAGGCTCAAGGTCGACTCAGCCTTCCATCTTTTCTAAGGTGGGTAAAATGAGGACCCGGTTTGTGGGGGCAATAAGCTGACTTTGTATAAAATATACAAAAGTATGAAGGTTATTGCTTAACGCATTGTAAGCCGCCCTGAGTCTCCGGAGAAGGGCGGCATATAAAAATAAATAAATAAATAAATAAATAAATAAATAAATAAATAAATAAATAAATAAATAAATAAATCTAGTGGGATTAATTTCCCCAGATCAGATTCACAGAGGATGCTGGTCATTGATGCATAATCCTGTCCTAGTAAAATCCCTTTCTTCTTGTTGAACTCAGAAATGCCACGGTGGACTTTCCTCTTTTTTTTTTTTTTTTGCTGCTATCAGTGCTGGCCAGGCCTGATTAATAACTACCCAAAAGCACTTGACATTGAATTTGAAAGACTTTGAAAACAATCAGCTACCGGCTATTGCAGAGGGAACAATTATAAATGGGGAATTAGATTTCTGAAAAATCTTTCTTGCTTAAGCAAGAATTCTAAGCAGTGACACTAATATATCGTAATTACCTGTTTTTCTCTCTTAGCTTCATGGGTTCATTTGAACAATTGACCCAGGGAAAGAAGGGGAGGGGAGGGGAGCGGAGAGGAGAGGAGAGGAGAGGGGAAGGGAGGGAAGGGAAGAAGAGAAGAGAAAAGAAGAAACAAGATGAGAAGAGAAGAGAAGAGAAGAGAAGAGAAGAAATGAGAAGGGGGAAGGGAGGGGAGAGGGAAAAGAGAAGAGAGGAGAAGAGAAGGGAAGGGAAGGGAAGGAAGGGAGAGAACAGTGGAAAACAGTGAAGGGAGGGGGAGAAGAGAAGAAGAAGAAGAAGAGAAGAGAAAAGAAAGGAGAGAGAAGAGCGAAGGGAGGGGAGAGGGAAGAGGGAAGGGAAGAAATGGATGGATGGTGAAAAGAGAAGAGAGAAGAGAAAAAAGAGGAGAAGAGGGGAGGAGGGGGGGAGGGGGAAAGAGGAGAGGAGAAGGAGAAGAGAAGAGGGAAGAGAAGAGAAGAGAGAAGGGAAGGAAGGGTGAGAAGAGAGGAGAACAGTGAAGGAAAGGGAGGGGGAGAAGAAGAAGAGAAAAGAGGGAAGAGAAGAGCAAAGGGAGGGGAGGGGGAAAAGAGAAGAGAGAAAAGAAAAAAGAGAGGAGAAGTGGGGAGGATGGGAGGGGAGGGGGAAAGAGAAGAGGAGAAGAGAAGAGAACAGAAGAGAAGAGAAGAGAGAAGGGGAGAAAGGGTGAGAACAGTGGAGAACAGTGAAGGAAGGGGTAGAAGAGAAGAAGAAGAGAAGAGAAGAGAAGAGAAGAGAAGAGAAGAGAAGAGAAAGGAGAGAAGAGAAGAGAAGAGAAGAGAAGAGAAGAGAAGAGAAGAGAAGAGAAGAGAAGAGGAGTGCCAAATATTTTTATTTATCCAAATATATCCATACGTCCTTATTCTGACAAAGAACCCGAAATAAAACCCAACCCATCCTATGGCAGAGGAATGACATTGCAAAAAGACGTCGCTCTCTCTAAAGAGATATTTCGTCTCGGTCATTATTCCCTGTGCACGAGTCCTTTTTGTATGGCGCAAACACACGGGTGTGTAACAAATGCCTCCTACGAACCCATTTTAAACAGCACAAGACATTTCACAGCAGTGAGCCCTGAGCCGAGCAGTCACACATGGGCCGATCTCGCCGAGACGGAAATGGCTGCTTCTGAAGGTTGCAAACCCTTGGGTGAAACCTATTCCTTAGAACGAACCCATTCTGGATGATTGTTGGGCAGAAGAAGATGATCAGATGTTCAGCCCTTCTTATTTGCTCACGCCGGTCAGATTCAGACAACCAATTCTGTCCCCCTTCCCAACGGCTACAGTGGCCAAAAATAACAATAATAATATGTGGTTCTTATGTAAAACAAACTACATCCAGGACAGAGGAGGGTTTCACATAATTTTACCACCAGTTCGTCGCGCACTGAAAATGTATGCATTTCCTTCCGTGCATGCGTGCGGCCTTCCCGCCTGTACTTTGCTCTCACGTGCAGCTTGCCGGTTCTCCGAACTGCTCAAAATTTCCGCTACCGGTTCTCCAGAACCTGTCAGAACCTGCTGGATTTCATCCCTGCCTCACCTGGATGTCCGAGAATCTTCACAGTTATCCACATTCATCCGTGTATCTGGTCAAGGTCTGGAAAGTCCTGAATTAGCCAGACTGAAAGCTGTCAGCTCTTCAAAAGAAGTCCGTGTGGGGGAAGAAAAGGTGAGGAAGGGTCCTTCCTGTAGGAGATCTCACAGCATGTGTCCAGAGCTGAACCTTTCATGCCTGGAGCAATTTTCCAGCTCTCTTTTCTTATGAAAAGGTTTTTTTTTTTTTTAAACGAATGCAAGGCTTGATGGGGAAGCTGGATGAACTGTCATGGCCTCCCTGGAGGTTGAACGGATGGCAAAGAATACTAAATTAGGAACTGAAGAAGGAGTTCAGGTCAGGTTGGGATCAGACACAGAATAGAAAACAATTTTTTTTTTTGCAGCAGTCGGTTAAAAAGTGCCCGCAGAGGCAGGGGTGGGCTCTAAAATTTTTTACTACTGGTTCTGTGAGCGTGGCTTATTTTGTGGGTGTGGTTTGATGGTCATGTGACAATTCTTTAGGATTTAGCAGAGGTACTGGTCTGCCAGGTTTTTAACTGCTTGCAGAGCTGTACCGGTCTACCCATTTGTTTTTGGAGGCACCGGTCTACCCATTTGTTTTTGGAGGCACCAGTCTACTCATTTGTTTTTGGAGGCACCAGTCTACTCATTTGTTCTTGGAGGCACCGGTCTACCCATTGGTTCTTGGAGGCACCGGTCTACTCATTTGTTTTTGGAGGCACCGGTCTACCCATTTGTTTTTGGAGGCACCGGTCTACCCATTTGTTTTTGGAGGCACCGGTCTACTCATTTGTTCTTGGAGGCACCGGTCTACTCATTTGTTTTTGGAGGCACCGGTCTACTCATTTGTTGTTGGAGGCACCGGTCTACCCATTTGTTTTTGGAGCGTCCTGGTCTACCCATTTGTTTTTCGAGCGTACTGGTCTACCACCACACTGTCTTTTAACACTGATCAGCTGTAGGGCGGCCCTTTGAAGCCCCGCGGCAAGAGTTTAAACAGTTTTTTTCCCTGCAAATTGCTTCAGTCGGCGTTCCTCCTTAAACAGCCTAAGGGAGTGGCCAATTAGCCCCAAGCCTTACTCTCAAGGAGATCTCCTCCTGAGGAGCCACTCCTGCCTTTTGGCAGCTCTGCGTGCCCGTGCATCGAGAAGAGACTCCTCCTCTTCTTCCTTTTCACTAATAGGAGCTTCTGGAGGTTCTGAAGGCCCTGGCTGAATCCCCGCCTTTGGCACCACATCTTCTCCAGCCTCCTCATTGTCTGACTCGAGTGCCAGCTACACAGGCTGCTAGTGTAGCACCACACCAGCCTCCTCGCTGTTGGAATCAGCTACTAGTTGCACAGGCCGCTGACGGGCCACAACACTAGGAGACTCTGCACCATTTCTGAAAGAGACTTGAAATTATGGCTCGCCCCCACTGCATTGAGTGAAGCCTCTGCCATGACAGCATTAATGTTGGCTGCCAATAATAATGCCATTGTGAAATCTTTTTTGCTTACTCTTAAATCGTGTTGTTTCAATATACTGATTGTCTTGGCTACATTCTTGGCTAAAACCCTTGAATACACTTATTTTATCTGAAAGTTGGCATCCAGAAATCTGTATGGATGGGGGATCATTAAGGCCTCACACAGCATATTTCTGCTCTGGTCATTTAGAAAAAAAATAATAATCTCATTGAGGTCAATGAGATGCTTGTCGCCCCAAAGAAGCAAATCAACCGTGAAAAGAAAATACAGAAGAAAATGCAGCTGTTTCGCCTTGAAGTATTATTATACAGTTCCTAAAGAAGAGGAGGTCAAGCTATTCTCCAAAGCCTCTGAGGGCAGGACAAGAAGCAACGGAGGGAAACTCATCAAGGAGAGAAGCAACCTAGAACTAAGGAGAAATTCCCTGACTATTAGAACAATTAATCAGCGGAATAATTTGCCTCCAGAAATTGTGGACTAACCAGTTTCTTTAGTCGGCTCCATAGATTTTCCATTGGGTGAAGGTCTGGGCTATTCCCAGGCCATTCCAGCAGTGGAATAGGATTATCTTGAAACTCCCCCCAAAAAAGTGGTGTTATTAGCCATCAAACCTCAAAAATACACTTTTCCCAAAAGATTCCCACAATTTTGGCCACTACTGTACACTCATCTATTTGTCCTTAGAAGACATATTCCCAGGAAGTTAAATATTCGAGGATCCTGTGATCCTGCTATCTTCTTCATCGCCTTCTACCGAACATCTGGGTGGTGCTTGCGAATATATTAACTATAGGGAAAGAATGCGGTAGAGATGAAGCAATATGGTGGAATTAAGGATCAATGTCAGACCGATAATACAGATACAGATACAGATGCAGAAAAAGTGTTAGTTGAACACTGCCTCAAGAAAGTTTGAAAAGGAGCATGTCTCTCTGTCCGTGTGAGCTTCACGTTTAAGTCGAAGGGCAAAAAAATAAAGTCAGTTATGCAAAGCAGTGGTACTTCTTTTTTTTAAAAAAAATATATATTTTTATTTGTTTTTAAACATCTTAAACATAAAATACATCTTTTAAGAGCCAAGGTTTGATCCGGTATTAAATAAATACAATTGCTCACACTTCTTTCACCAATTTGATTCCAAATTTCATCCGTTTACATCTTTAAAAAGAAAAAGAAACAACATCAAATCACCAATTTTTTATCTAACATCTTATTCTAAACATTTGGCATTCTATTGTATCGCCATAAATCTTAGATCACAAATAAACACAGCTCCTTTATATAAACAATCTTTCATTTCCAAATAAACACTATTCTATTTTTTTTTCCATTTTATCAATCAGAATTCCATATATATTCCTTAATCTTAAAACCCATTTCATCAAGTCAGTGGCATTTCATGATCTTTGTGAAGGAGCAGAATCTGCAGAAACTCTTCCTTGGTTGTTTATTTAAGCTTGGTGTAAGATTTTCTTGAAAGAGATGCAAAATTAGCCATGTCGACAACAAGCAGTGTCGACTGGCGGCCCCCAGGGGGAGGGCCTTCTCTGTGGGGGCACCCACTATCTGGAACGAGTTCCCCCCGGAGATACGGAGGATCCCGGAACTGCACACTTTCCGCCGTGCTCTTAAAACCCTCCTATTCCAGCAAGCCGGCCTGGCCTAATTTTCTCCCCTTTCTTTTAAATTTTTTAAACTGAAATTTTAATTTGTTTTAAATTATTGGGATTTTTAATTGTCTTGGGCTAAATTATTTAATTTGGTTTTAAATTGTTTCTAACTTTTGTACTTATGTATTTTATTCTGTGCCTGTTCACCACCCTGAGTCCTTTTGGGAGTAGGGCAGTATATAAATTTAATAAAATAAAATAAAATAAAATAAAATAAAATAAAATAAATAAATAAATAAATAAATAAATAAATAAATAAATAAATAAATAAAATTAGGCCTCCCTTCGGCTTCATCCACAGCTGGCAAGATGCCTCAAATGTTGTACTTTTTTAGGAAGGAAAAGCATGGCAGGGGTAAGATCCCCCACCCCTTTCAGGAGGCAGCTGGACTTTCTTGTTTTTTCTTTGAAGACGTTTCGCTTCTCCTCCAAGAAGCTTCTTCAGCTCTGACAGGATAGTGGGGAGTGGAAGGATTTATACTCCTTGCAGACAGCTGGTCATTTGCATCCTTTTAGAGCAGGGCTGTCAAACTCCCGGCCCACGGGCTAGATGGATGCATCACGCGGTGGCCATGCCCACGCCTGGTTTAGTGAAGGGGAAAAAAAAAATCCAATATGTCATGCGATGTCACCGTGATGACATGTCTTTGACACGTCCACTGTTTTAGAGGACCGTTGAAGCACTTGGAGGTTTACCTGTGTCCTTAGGGTCACCTCAGTGGTGCTCTTGGTTCCTGGAGTCGGCCATTTTGTCTCTGGAAATCCATTCCCACTCCCACACCATTCTAAGGTTGTTCATCCCAAATTGTTTAGCTAAAAGTCTGTAGAGATTCTCAGCCATCTAGGTCATGGTTGTCCCTAAGGTGCTTTTTTCAGGAAGCAACTGGACTTCCTTGTTTTTTCTTTGAAGACGTTTCGCTTCTCCTCCAAGGAGCTTCTTCAGCTCTGACAGGATAGTGGGGAATGGAAGGATTTATACTCCTTGCAGACAGCTGGTCATTTGCATCCTTTTAGAGCAGGGCTGTCAAACTCCCGGCCCACGGGCTAGACGGATGCGTCACGCGTTGGCCACGCCCACGCCTGGTTTAGTGAAGGGGGAAAAAAAATTTGATATGTCACGTGATGCCACCGTGACGACGTGTCTTTGACACCCCTGTTTTAGAGGACCGTTGAAGCACTTGGAGGTTTACCTGTGTCCTTAGCGTCACCTCAGTGGTGCTCTTGGTTCCTGTAGTCGGCCATTTTGTCTCTGGAAATCCATTCCCACTCCCACACCATTCTAAGGTTGTTCATCCCAAATTGTTTAGCTAAAAGTCTGTAGAGATTCTCAGCCATCTAGGTCATGGTTGTCCCGAAGGTGCTTTTTTCAGGAAGCAACTGGACTTTCTTGTTTTTTCTTTGAAGACGTTTCGCTTCTCCTCCAAGGAGCTTCTTCAGCTCTGACAGGATAGTGGGGAATGGAAGGATTTATACTCCTTGCAGACAGCTGGACATTTGCATCCTTTCAGAGGGTCGTTGAAGCACTTGGAGGTTTCTTGTCCTTGCCTTCAGGTGCTTTGGAGAATAAGTTGATTTCCCCTCTTCTCTTTGTGGTAACCTCTCAAATATTGGAATGCAAATACATTCATCATCAATAGTCTTGGCTCCGTCTGGCTTCCGAAAATTTCTCCAGCCACTTAAGTTAGTTGCCGTCAGAACATCTTAGAGTGATGAATTCTGAAAGTTAATCATACGCCGTACGGAAAAAGTCTTTCTTTTTTGTCTGTTCCAAATGTCTTTCCAATCAGCTTCATTAAGTGCCCACCCCACCTCATCCTAGCATTTGGAGAAAAGGGAGGGGAGAAAATCCTGACCACTTTCTCTATGCCATGTGTCCTCTTGATTGCCTCCCCATCCCATCCCAAGCCAAGCCAACCGAACAG
Organism: Pituophis catenifer annectens; assembly: GCF_029215685.1. Lineage (NCBI taxonomy): Eukaryota > Metazoa > Chordata > Lepidosauria > Squamata > Colubridae > Pituophis > Pituophis catenifer. The sequence continues at coordinate 5,458,096 of NW_027256888.1, forward strand.
TCACTTCTCCCCGTCATTATCCTAGCTCCAAAGACAGAAAGCACCTATTGATTTATTGATTCGATTTATATCTTGCTTTGATTTTGGAGAACTCAAGGCTGTGCACACAATGCTTTCATCTCCTTTATTCACCCCAGCAATCTGGCGAGGGGGAGGGGGAGAGAGAGAGGGAGGGAGGGAGGGAGGGAGGGAGGGAGAGACCAAAGCCACCTTGCCCACTTTAAAAAAAACCTGGTTTCTAAAGAAGACAAGAAAACTCAATTCTGAGCGGTCCTTGGTTTTCTCTGAGTTTGGTTGTTTTCTTGCAAATATTTCATTGCCAAACTAGGTAATATCATCAGTGTGGGAGTAGGGCGTTGTGGAATGGTGGTGGAGAGGGAATGGGGGAGAACACAGACGATGCGACCGAGTTTGGTAAGGAAACACCTGCAAGAAAACAACCAAGCTCAGAGAGCACCATGGACCCCACATTCTTCTTCTTCTTCTTCTTCTTCTTCTTCTTCTTCTTCTTCTTCTTCTTCTTCTTCTTCTTCTTCTTCTTCTTCTTCTTCTTCTTCTTCTTCTTCTTCTTCTTCTTCTTCTTCTTCTTCTTCTCCTTCTCCTTCTCCTTCCTCTTCTTCTTCTTCCTCTTCCTCTTCTTTTTCTTCCTCCTCCTCCTCCTCCTCCTCCTCCTCCTCCTCCTCCTCCTCCTCCTCCTCCTCCTCCTCCTCCTCCTTGCAACCCTGCTCCCTTCTAGCACTGATTATGTTAGATAGTTTGGTAATGAAGCATCTGCAAGTAAATAACTAACCTCACACAGCACCAGGGACCCACCTCAGTCCTCCTCCTCCTCCTCCTCCTCCTCCTCCTCCTCCTCCTCCTCCTCCTCCTCCTCCTCCTCCTCCTCCTCCTCCTCCTCCTCCTCCCTGAAAACCCCCCTCCCTTCTAGCACTGATTATGTTAGCTAGTTTGGTAATGAAGCATCTGCAAGAAAACCACCAAGTTCAGAGAGCACCATGTTCAACCCTGACCCTACATTTCATCCCTGAGCTACAAATATTCTCCTCTATCCAAACTCATTTCTTGAAGAGGGAATAGAATCGTTTCCCCTTTTTTCAAGATTCCCCCCCAACCCCAGTTAAATTAATGGAGGTTTTCTGTATTTGGGGCAGGGGTGAAATCCAGCAGGTTCTGACAGGTTCTGGAGAACCGGCAGCGGAAATTTTGAGTAGTTCGGAGAAGCGGCAAATACCACCTCTGGCCGGCCCCAGAGTGGGGTGAGAATGGAGATTTTGCAGTATCCTTCCCCCAGGAGTGGGGAGGGAATGGGGATTTTGCAGTATCTTTCCCCTGGAGTGGGATGAGAATGGAGATTTTGCAGTATCCTTCCCCTGCCACGCCCACCAAGCCACGCCCACAGAACCGGTAGGGAAAAATTTTGAATTTCACCCCTGATTTGGGGTGTTTCTTTAAAAGCATGTGCCGAAATAGGCTTCTTGTGCAGCCATACCATCATTTTCTCTCCGGAATCTGTTTCCTGGCAGGCAAAAAAGAGGGACTGAAATATCATTTGCTAAAGTAGCATGTCTGTTATGAAATAATTCTGACCTTAAATGGCTCCAGGCTTGCAATCTGCAGATATTGCACCTTAACTGGGGGAGAGAGACATAAAGGCAGATGTCTGACATATTCAGTACCTACAGAGTAGAGTTAGGTCCCCACCTGAGTTAAGAGAAAGAGACAAATGCAAAAAAAAAAAAAAAGAAAGAAAGAAAAGAAAAGGGTCAAATGAAATGTACTTCTGGCAAGCCAAGGGCTCACATTCGAAACTTGTTTGGTTCTCAAATGAAGGCGGTGAGCCTCTGAACCTTTGATCCACTTCATTCCCAGTGCCCATTAAACTGACCAACATCCATGAATTGTAGAGGTGGTATTCAGCCAGTTCTGGCGAACCGGTAGCAGTAATTTTGAGTAGTTCAGAGAACCGGCAAATACCACCTCTGGCTGGCCCCACCCCCATCTACTCGCTGCCTCCTGAGTCCCAGCTGATCGAGTCCCAGCTGATTGGCTGGGTCTTCTTTTGTTGCCCTGCACAGGAGAATGGAGCTGGAAAGCAGGTTAGTGGAGTGGGAAGGAAATAGGGATTTTGCAGTATCCTTCCCCCAGGAGTGGGGAGGGAATGAAGATTTTACAGTATCCTTCCCCTGGAGTGGGGAGGGAATGGGGATTTTGCAGTATCCTTCCCCTGGAGTGGGGAGGGAATGGAGATTTTGCAGTGTCCTTCCCCTGGAGTGGGGTGGGAATGGAGATTTTGCAGTATCCTTCCCCTGCCATGCCCACCAAGCCACACCCACCAAGCCACACCCACAGAACTATAAAATCTTTTGAATCCTACCACTGATGAATTGCCTTTGACTCATCCTACAGTACAATTCAGTCACACTGCATGTGTTTGGAGGTATCATCTCCCCCATAAATCATATCAGTACGCTGATGATACTCAGCTGTACATCTTCACCCTGGACCACCCCAATGATGCCCTTGACGTGATGTCCCGGTGCCTGGAGGCCGTGTGGATCTGGATGGGGAGAAACAGGCTCAAGCTCAACCCCTCCAAGACCCACAGCCACAGTAGCTGTGGCTCCCGGTGTCCCTATATAGTCAGTTGGCACTGTCACTGACTATCGGGGGCAAGTCATTGGCCCCCATGGAGAGGGCTCACAACTTGAGCGTCCTCCTGGATACACGGCTGTCTTTAGAAGAACATGTGACAGCTGTGGCCAGGGAGGCTTTTTATCATGTCCGCCTGATTCGCCAGTTGTGTCCCTTTCTGGATCGGGACTCCTTGCGCACAGTCACTCATGCCCTTGTCACTTCCCGCCTGGACTATTATAATGCTCTCTACATGGGGCTCCCCTTGAAGAGCACCCGGAGGCTCCAACTGGTCCAGAATGTAGCTGCGTGGGTGATTGTGGGAGCGAAATGGCGCTCCCATGTAACACCTCTCCTGCGCAAGCTGCACTGGCTCCTGGTGGTCTTCTGGGTGCACTTCAAGATATTGGTTACCATCTTTAGAGCACTCCATGGCTTAGGACCTGAGTATTTACGAGACTGCCTTCTGCCACCGGTAGCCTCCCACCGGCCAGTATGCTCCCACAGAGAGGGGCTCCTCAGGGTGCCGTCAGTCAAACAATGTCGACTGGCGGCCCCCAGGGGGAGAGCCTTCTCTGTGGGGGCACCTGCCCTTTGGAATGAGCTGCCCCCGGAGATACGGAGGATCCCAGATCTACGCACCTTCCACTGTGCCCTCAAAACTTTTCTATTCCAGCAAGCTGGGCTGGAGTAGCTCTTTTAATTGTTTTTAATTTGTTTTTTAAAAATAGGGGTTTTTTTTAATTAATATGGGCCAAATTTGTTTAATATACTTTTAAATTGTTTTAAATTTTATATTTTTATGTTTTTATTTTTGGCTGTACACCGCCCTGAGTCCTTCAGGAGAAGGGCGGTATATAAATTTAAATAATAAATAAATAAATAAATATCTGCTCCTTCTATCGGGGTGAAGTTCCTCTCCTCCAATAAATGCAGCGTGGAGAAGAGGTCAACAAGGGAGGTCAACAGGAGAGGACAAGCGAAGAGATCAAAAAGCTGGAGCTTAGGAAAAAAGAAAGACGAAGCAGAGGTGAATAGAAGTACTGCAGGTACATTAAAAAATTCTGGACAAACCACAGTTAAAACATGTAATCTATTTTCAGGATGCAGCGTTGACCGTTATTTTACAAGAAACTTGGATAGTCCTTGGATAGAAGTTATTGTGATGAACTTCCTGGAAGCTCAGAGATCAGGCAAGCATATATTTCATGGACAGTTCTGGACAAACCACAGTTAAAATATGGAATCTGTGTTCAGGATGTGATGATGATGATGATTTTACAAGAAACTTGGCTATTCCTCGGATAGAAGTTATAATAATGAACTTCCTTGAAGCTCAGAGGTCATAAAAGCATACTTTCTAAGTTTCTGGAGAGCATGATGATATTCTTTTGGTCATCTGTCAGGAGGAGTTAGCTTTTGGATGTTGATCTGGCTTCTTCTCGTAGCAAGATATTCTTGTCAAAAAAGGTTTGGAAACGGGAAAAGCAGCTGGAACGTGGTCACTTCTGCCTTTTCTCCATTACCATAATTAAGTGACTAACTAAATATTATCCTCACATGCTCCTTCCTCCAGCCTGAAGGTGCTCCGGGCAGCTTCAGTTCTAATTACATTGCAGGATGCATGATTCATTGATCATGTTGGCTGCATCCTTGTCTAGTCTTTAAGGACTAGCTGCAGCTCAAGAATCTAGGGTTAGAGAAATCGTGGAGATTTATTTACTTATTCATTCATTCATTTCTTGATTTATAAAACTTACTGGCTGCCTGTCTTACCATAGGGCAGGAGTCAGCCACCTGTGGCTCTGGAGCCGCATGTGGCTCTTTCATCCCTCTGCTGTGGCTCCCTGTTGCTGGTCGGCTCCATAATTGATAGGGCTTTCAGTTAGGGCAGGTAGAAGAAAAAGGATGCCGCGCTAGGAGGAGACTCTATGGTGGGGGAACCGGACTTCCGATCAGCAGAGGAAAAGCAGCATTGAGTCTTCGGAGAAAGGCGGCATACAAGTTGAATAAATAAATAAATAAATAAATAAATAAATAAATAAATAAATAAATGAATGAATGAATGAATGAATGAATGAATGAATGAATGAATGAATGAATAAATAAATAAATAAATAAATAAATAAGGATGCCGTAGTAGGAGGAGTCTCTATGGTGGGGGAACTGGACTTCCGGTCAGTTCCAGAATTGAATGGAGGGCTTCCGGAGAACCTTTGTGGCTCTTTTTTAGTGTTTAAGGTTGCCGACCCCTGCCATAAGGTAACTGGGGTGGCTTACAGTTACATATACAGTTAAAACATAAAAAAATTAAAATCAGACTGTTTTCCGGTGAGACCGCTCTATCAGGGCAACCTGATCTACCCAATTATGGGATGGAGCACACTGCTTCCACTTTCACCTTTCAGTCCCAATCCAGGGGTCTTCGCAGACAGTAGCTTTCGCGACAAACCATTTTTGTGTTAAATTTGTGTTTTACCGACTGTTGTGACCTAGGCTTACTGAGTCATTACAATACACAATTAGTCCCCAAAAAAACTATTTTATTGTAACAGCTGGGAATTACATTCATTCCCAGTCCCAATTAGTTGCAAAACAAGTCCTTTGGAAGAAGTCCTTCAGGATAATCACCAACCTTTATCTTCTTTGACACCCTGCCAAAGGCCTTAATTGGCAAAGCCCCACGAAGTTCAGAAACAAACAAGAGATGCCGACTGGAAACAGAGTTAGCAACGTTGCTTTCCTGCAAAAGGCCCAAGTGCCTTTGTTTCTCTTTTAAGCCTTATGGGAGGGGCCAATCATCTCCTGGCCTTACTCCTGAGTCGTCCCTTTTGCTTTAGCTGCTCTTGCCTTCTGGCAGCACTGCGCATGTGCGCACTAGGAACAGGCTCCTCCTGTTCCTCTGCCTCTCTGCTGTCCAACTCTGGAGGCTCCAGAGTCCACGCATCCCTCCCAGATGGCCCTGGTCCCATCTCTGCCTCCTGACACAGACCCCTCGTCAGGGCCTTCCCCAGACTCCAGGACTGGCCCATGTTCCTCTCCAGCCTCCTCACTGTCTGACTCTGCTGCCAGCTCCACAGGCTGCTAGCGGACCACAACACCGACAAAGAAATAAAGGAAAACTAGTTTAGATCTATTTCAAACTATTTAGCTCTCATCAGCTAGCTATACCCTTCTGGGCTTAGAGGTTAATACATCTACCTAATATGCAAGTAGCCCAGGTTCGAATCCTAGGAAGAAACAATGGCTGGAAACTGAACAAAGAGAGAAGCAACCTGGAATTGAGGAGAAACTTCCTAACAGTGAGAACAATTAACCGGTGGAACAGCTTGCCACCAGAAATCGTGGACGCTCCATTACTGGAGGTTTTTAAGAAGAGACTAGGCAGTCACCTGTCTGAAATAGTATAGGTTCTCCTGCTTGAGCAGGGGGCTGGACTAGATGTCCTCCAAGGTCCCTTCCAGCTCTATTCTATTCTTCTAAAGATGTGAAATTTCCTTTTGATGGTTTGTTTGCTTAAGCCGTAAAAGAAACATGTAGGTCGGATTCAGTGGTGAAATCCAATTTTTTTTTACTACCGGTTCTGTGGGCATGGCTTGGTGGGCATGGCTTGGTGGGCGTGGCAGGGACAGAATACTGCAAAATCTCCATTCCCACCCTACTCCAAGGGAAGGTTACTGCAAAATCCCCATTCCCACCCCACTCTAGGCCCAGCCAGAGGTGGTATTTGCCGGTTCTCTGAACTACTCAAAATTTCCGCTACCGGTTGTCTAGAACCTGTCAAAACCTGCTGGATTTCACTCTTGGTCCGATTAGCACGAGTGTCAGCAACCTGCGGCTCTAGAGCCGCAAGCAGCTCTTTGAGCCCTCTGCTGTGGCTCCCTGTCAGCTGATCCCACCACTGGCTGGCCCCGCCCCTCACCCTCCCTCCCAGTCACTCCTCGCCTGGCCTGAGAAGGTAAGGGCAATGGCGGAGGATGAAGAAGTGGCCAGGGCAGAGACAGAGAGATACAGAGAGAGGGAGAGAGAGAGAGAGACATAGAGAGATACAGAGAGAGGGGGGAGAGAGAGGGAGGGAGAGGGGAGGGAGGGAGGGAGAGACGTCAAAAGGGTTTTGTGGTTCCCAGTGTTTTTTAACAACTGGTTCTCTGCCCTAATGGCCAGCTGGGTAGGCATGGCTAGGGGCGGGTCATGTGACTGTTGGAAGTGAGTGACATAGAGTTGGCCACGCCCACCCAGGTTTTGTGGCTCCCGGTGTTTTCTTTTCTGTGGGAAACGGGTCCAAATGGCTCTTTGAGTGTTGTAAGGTTGCAGACGCCTGGATTAGCAGAATACTAAAAAATAAAGAGGGGACAATATTCAGCCTCCCCCCCCCTTTGATATTTTAAGCCTTGCAACCCTTGATGGCTGAGGAAAAAAAAAATGTTTAAAACGGGCCCATTCCTGAGATGCATAGCTTAGTATGACAATGAAGGCACAATTACTAAGATTTCAGCTGCAATTCAAAAGGCAATTGTAAAGTACCTACTGATTGTAATGCCCTGGGCTCTGCTCATTGGCATCGTCCTATAAATAATTGTTATGTTCGGTGCCAAGGATAACTCTGTTAAACCTCAAGGCACAGTTCCCTAAATCTCATATTATCTCACCCAGTGGTGAGTTCCTCCCGGTTCGGTCCGGTTCGGCCGAGCCGGTAGCGGTGACGATATGATGTCACCTTACTGGTTCTCCCCCCACCCTCCCACCCCCCACGTTATTCTTACCTTTTATTTGGTCCCACCCCCAATCTATTGCTGCCTCCTGAGTCCCAGCTGATGACTAGAGGGAAAAAAAACTGTTTAAACTCTTGCCGTGGGGCTTCAAAGGGCCGCCCTACAGCTGATCAGTGTTAAAAGCAAACAAATGAGTCAGTTCGTAAGTGCGAGGACTGGTCGTAAGTGCGAGGACCTTTCAGAAATGACTCTGACCAGCTAGCCACGCCCACCTAGTCACATGACTTCCAAGCCACACCCACAAAATAAGCCACGCCCACAGAACCGGTAGTAAAAAAGAGCCTTGATAGTACAGTGGTCTACGCACCCTGTTATTAACACAGCTGCCTGCAATTTCTGCTGGTTCGAATCTCTCCAAGGCTCAAGGTTGACTCAGCCTTCCATCCTTTCTAAGGTAGGTGAAATGAGGACCCAGTTTGTGGGGGCAATAAACTGACTTTGTATAAAAATATACAAAAGAATGAAGGCTATTGCTTAACGCATTGTAAACCGCCCTGAGTCTCCGGAGAAGGGCGGCATATAAATCAAATTTAAAAAAAAAAATTAGAACCCATCCCTGATCTCACCCCATTTCAGGAAAACCACTGCTGGACACACTCCTTTTTTCTTTCTCCTGCTCTCTCCTTGCAGACGTTCTGATTTGTTTCGAACACACTACTCGGAAATGTGAAGGCACCAAAGGTGAAATATGCTTTTAAAAGTCGGCCTCTGCTGCCTTACTGATTCTTGCAAAAGAACCGTGACTCATTTGGAAGCAATGGGCCATTAAAGGAGAAATGATAGATGTTTTGAGGCTAAGAGAAGAAATAGCTAATGATTTCATGGGGGAGGGAAAAAAAAGCAGCTTTCTGAACATTTGGGAAGACCAATATTTTGCAAACGCTTCTTGGGATAAAACGCTGAGGGTTTTCATGGCCAAATTCAGCTGGTAGTCACCAGTACAAAAGCTACCAGCCTTTGATAAATCAGCCAAAATTCAAAATCAGCCTTTGATTTTCTGACAGTTCTTGAAGTTGGCCCTGTTTTTCCTGATCTTAAGTCTCCTAAAAAAAAAAGATAGTTCTATAATTAACTGATTTATACTAAAACATTGGCTTTATATTAAACAATTGTAATGTTACATAACCAACCAATGTGAGGATAGATATAAAAATAGAATGCAATAGGAAGGGGTATAATATAGATAGAAGGGAAAAATTGAACTTGATTAGGATTAAGATTAGAGATGAGAATGAAGGGTAATATTGGTTTGTTAAAAAAAAAATAGATAAGGACTACCTATGGCAAAAAGGAAATATAGAAATTGTAAACTTAATTGAAATGACTAAACATTGTTTAAATTTGTGAACTGGCCAAATACTCTGTTCAAAGAAAATACATTTTATGTTTGCATGTGTGTTTGTCTAAAAAAAATAATAAAAAAAAACGTTTTATATATATAAAAAAGTCTCCTGATCAATTTTGGGTGCCATGGATCTTTGTTCCCAAATAACACGTTTTGTGGAGTGGAACTCTAATTCTCAGGAAACAACCACATGTTGTATTTAGAATAGAATAGAATTCTTTATTGGCCAAGTGTCAGGTTACGATGTCGTCTCAAATAAATTGCATTTCCAAACAAAAAGTCTCTGATAAAATCTTTCATTTATTGAGTACAACGATCTGTCCCCGACTTCATCGTAGCCGATACTGACCCGAAGACCCCAAACCCTTCCCTTTCCATTCCCCAATTCTCAGCATCTCATTGGCCATCTTTCAAGTCAGTCTCCTCATCTCCTGACTTCAACTCACAGGAATGTCCCCCCTCCCATCCCATCTCCTAGGGGATATTATCTACAGAGAAAATAAGTAGGTGAAAAGTCAAGCCTCTTCTTCTTCTCTTTATGGCAGCACTAGAATGCTGACACCAAGTGTGATTGGACACACAAGGAATTGGTCTTTGGTGCATTAGCTCTAAGTATACGTAAAGAAAAAATAAAATATATTCGTCAAGAATCATAAGATACAACACTTAATGATAGTCATAAGCTGTTCTGTCCCAGCTACGGACCCCAAAAAACGCAGCACACACAAAATCCGTTCAAACCTTAGTTTACTGAGTTTGTGGAATTCCTGGAGTACTGAGTGCCGTTGCCGACGTTTGAACTTTTCAAATCTATCTTGTGTAGAATAGAATAGAATAGAATAGAATAGAATAGAATAGAATAGAATAGAATAGAATAGAATAGAATTTTTTTTATTACGGTCACAAGCCAAGTTGGAGGCAGATGTGCTAGACTTCCCATGTCCCTATTTTTAAAGATATAATTTCTCATCCTCCTATTTCTGCAGAATCAAGATTTCAGCACTAAATATATCGTGCACATTTTTTTTTCCCCTAAAAAGGACCCTGGCTCATGCACATCTGTATTCTATATCTGAAGCTCACCATGACAAATGGGATGTCACTTGAAAAAGAAAAGGTATATTTTCTCTTTACTCACGCTGGTGTGAATTGATTCCTTCCTGCAGGCCAAACACAGGTGAGCATTTTCAGCAGCCACCGTTTCACAGAACAATAGATTCTGGGAATCTGCAAACCGACAGAACGTGACATGTTGTAGCAACTGGAAAAAGAAAGAAACTGAGGCAGAGACGTTGGATAAATATCTTGGCAGTGGTGTTCTAAGGAATTTTCTTTGACCTTCCCTGCATGGCTCTCCTTCCCTCCCTCTCCTACTCCTTCCTCTCACTTCTCCTTCCTTCTTTCTCCTTCCCTTCCCTTCCCTTCCCTTCCCTTCCTATTTTTCCTTTCCTTTCCTTTCCTTTCCTTTCCTTTCCTTTCCTTTCCTTTCCTTTCCTTTCCTTTCCTTTCCTTTCCTTTCCTTTCCCTTCCCTTCCCTTCCCTTCCTTTCCTTTCCTTTCCTTTCCTTTCCTTTCCTTTCCTTTCCCTTCCCTTTGCTATTTTTCCTTCCCTTCCCTTCCCTTCCCTTCCCTTCCCTTCCCTTCCCTTCCCTTCCCTTCCCTTTCCTCTCCTTTCCTCTCCTTTCCTCTCCTTTCCTCTCCTTTCCTCTCCTCTCCTCTCCTCTCCTCCCCTTCCCTTCCCTTCTCTTCCCTTCCCTTCTCTTCCCTTCCCTTTCCTATCTTCCCTTCCCTTCCCTTCCCTTCCCTTCACTTCCCTTCCCTTTCCTATCTTCCCTTCCCTTCCCTTCCCTTCCCTTCCCTTCCCTTCCCTTCCCTTCCCTTCCCTTCCCTTTCCTATCTTCCCTTATACAGTATTAGACTGTAAAGGTTTCAAATTATCTTGTAACTGTGTTGCTTGTGTGTGATGGAGCACGCACAACTTCTGAAGGCAAGCTATTTCATTGGTTGATTGGTCTCACCCTTAAGAAACTTTCAAACTTTCCCACTGATTAATTGTTCTAACTGTCAGAAAATTTCTGCTCAGTCCTAGGTTGCTTCTCTTTTTGGTTAGTTTCCATCCGTTATTTCTTGTCATGCCTTTTGGTGCTTTGGAAAATAGTTTGAACCCCCACCCCCCTCATTTTTGTAGGAGCCCTTCAAATTTGCTGACAGAACAATTAATCAGTGGAACAACTTGCCTCCAGAAGTTGTGTTCTATTCTAAAACACTGGACGTTTTAAAGAAGAGATTGGACAACCATTGGTCTAAAGTGGTGTAGGGTTCCCTGCCTAAGCAGGGGATTGGACTAGAAAACCTCTAAGGTCCCTTCCAATTCTGTTATTCTATTCTATTCTATTCTATTCTATTCTATTCTATTCTATTCTATTCTATTCTATTCTATTCTATTCTATTCTATTCTACTCTTCATTATTCTATTCTATATTCTATTCTGTTCTATTCTATTCTATTCTATTCTACTCTAGTCTTCATTATTCTATTCTATTCTATTCTATTCTATTCTATTCTATTCTATTCTATTCTATTCTATTCTATTCTATTCTACTCTTCATTATTCTATTCTATTCTACTCTATTCTACTCTTCATTATTCTATTCTATTCTATTCTATTCTATTCTACTCTTCATTATTCTATTCTATTCTACTCTATTCTACTCTTCATTATTCTATTCTATTCTATTCTATTCTATTCTATTCTATTCTATTCTATTCTATTCTACTCTATTCTATTCTACTCTTCATTATTCTATTCTATTCTACTCTATTCTACTCTTCATTATTCTATTCTATATTCTATTCTATTCTACTCTTCATTATTCTATTCTATTCTATTCTATTCTATTCTATTCTATTCTATTCTACTCTTCATTATTCTATTCTATATTCTATTCTGTTCTATTCTATTCTATTCTATTCTACTCTAGTCTTCATTATTCTATTCTATTCTATTCTATTCTATTCTATTCTATTCTATTCTATTCTATTCTTCATTATTCTATTCTATTCTACTCTATTCTACTCTTCATTATTCTATTCTATTCTATTCTATTCTATTCTATTCTATTCTATTCTACTCTTCATTATACTATTCTATTCTACTCTATTCTACTCTTCATTATTCTATTCTATTCTATTCTATTCTATTCTATTCTATTCTATTCTATTCTACTCTATTCTATTCTACTCTTCATTATTCTATTCTATTCTACTCTATTCTACTCTTCATTATTCTATTCTATATTCTATTCTATTCTACTCTTCATTATTCTATTCTATTCTATTCTATTCTATTCTATTCTACTCTACTCTACTCTACTCTACTCTACTCTACTCTACACTTCATTATTCTATTCTATTCTATTCTATTCTATTCTACTCTACTCTACTCTACTCTACTCTACTCTACACTTCATTATTCTATTCTATTCTATTCTATTCTATTCTATTCTATTCTATTCTATTCTATTCTATTCTATTCTATTCTATTCTATTCCACTCCAGTCCAGTCCAGTCCAGTCCAGTCCAGTCCAGTCCAGTCCAGTCCATTCTAAATATTGGAACAGTATTATTTTGTTGTGCGTTGGACTAAGGAGAAATTTCCTAAGGGCGAGACCAATCTAGTTGGCCACGTCCACCCTGTCATATGACCACCCAGTCAATCTCACCCAGCCGGTCGTTAGGGCAGAGAACCGGTTGTTAAATTATTTGAATCCCACCACTGGTTCTACGTGTTTAGGCATGATTTCCATAGATATTTATTAATGACTGAGCCCCAAGAGGAGGAGAAAATAAGGAAGGCAAGATGAAAATACAGGAGCCTTTCCAGAAAGATTCCTGCACACCAGCTGCCAAGTCCATCTCTCCTTCCCTCCCTCCCTCCCTCGGTTCTTAGTGGTTTTGTAGATAATTGCTTGGGCTTTCGCCAATTGGCCTCTCAGCGTGTTCTTTTCTATATAACTTTTATTTTTCCATCAAAACATTTAGAGTGCATTGGCTCATCTAGCGTTACAACCGCCTTCGCTTTCACAGCTCACCTTTCACTCTGAGGAAACGGTAGACGTTACAGTCACGGCAGTCAGAAAATTCTGGAAAATTATACAGGCACGGATCATGGAAATCCCAGGTTATAACCTAATTCTGAAACCAGAGTACTATCTACTGAACATCAGGCCAGACAACATAGGCACAAATATATGGTGCTTGTGTGTATTTATCACCACGTCAGCAAGAATATGTTTCGCCCAACATTGGAAGGGGAAAGACCTGCCGGCTGAAGATTTGATTTTGGAGAAAATTTTGGATTATGCGGAAGCCGACAGACTGACTAAAGCATCGAGAGATCAAAAGGACTCCGTATATTTCCAATGTTGGGACAAATGGTACGTTTGGTTGAACAACAGACGCCCAAAAAGTCAAGTATAACCAGGATTATGTTTAATATATGTTAAATCTGACTGAAACCTACATACCGTAGAAAGTGTAAATATCATGTAAAGTTCCTGTCGCGATCATTTGTTTGACTATTTCTTTTTTTTGATGTATTGTTTTAAATAAATAAATAAATAAAAAAGAAAAAAAAAGAAAAAGCATTGCCTTAAGAACGGAGAATGTGCCCGAGTTTGACTATAATGACGTCTGAAGCCATTACCTGATCAGCTGTGAAATTCAATCGCTGATTTTGGACAAAAACAACATCGGTCTGTTTGATTTATTTATCTCGAGAGAGCTTGTCACCATCGCGTCATCTGATTTACCTTCACAGTTGAAGAGTTCTGCCGTTCAATTTTGAGAAAACACGGAATTCCCGAATAGCAATAGCACTTTAATTTATATACCGCTTCACAGTGCTTTTACAGCCCTCTCTACGCGGTTTACAGAGTCAGCCTATGGACCCCAACGATCTGGGTCCTCATTTTACTGACCTTGGAAAGGTGGAAGATTGAGTCAACCTTCAGCTAGTCAGGATCGAACTGCTGGCAGTTGGCAGAATTAACCTGCAATACTGCATTCTAACCATGGGGAGGGAGCTGTGGTGAAATCTAAAAAAAGAGCCTTGATGATGCAGTGGATTAAGTGCTGTTATGTAGCACTTAGCTGCCAGCTGCCTGCAATTAGTGCGAGTTCAAATCTCACCAGGTTCAAGGTTGACTCAGCCTTCCATCCTTTGGAGGTAGGTAAATTGAGGACCCGGATTGTGGGGGCAATAAGCTGACTTTGTAGAAACACCACTTATGGGGGGCCAAAAGCCCTAATAAACAGGTATATACAAAAGAATGAAGGGTATTGCTATAAGTGCATTGTAAGCTGCCCTGAGTCTTCGGGGGAGGATGGCATATAAATTGAACTAATAAAATAAATAAATAAAATAAAATTTATTACTACTGGTTCTGTGGGCGTGGCTTGGTGGTGGGGGGTAATGTGACTGGGTGGGCATGGCCAACTTTTTTTTTTTTACTTTTAAAACCATTTTTTGTATTAAAAAAAATGCTTTTAAAAGGCTCTGACGATCCCAGCTGAGTTGCCTAATCGTCAGAGGCTTTTTTCCCCCCCCTTTAAAAAGCATTTTTTTTCGGCCGAAGAGGTTGTAGAAAAAATGCTTTTAAAAATAATTTTTAAAAAAGCCTCTGATGATTGTGTGGCTCAGCTGGGCATGGGGGGCGGGGGACAGGGATTTTTGCTACCGGTTCTCCGAACCACCCGCCACCATTGCTACTGGATCGGGCGATCCGGTCCAAACTGGGAGCATTTCATCCCTGGGAGGGAGGGAAGGAAGGAAAAGGAAGGAAGGAAGGAAGGAAGGAAGGAAGGAAGGAAGGAAGGAAGGAAGGAAGGAAGGAAGGAAGGAAGGAAGGACAATAGCCATAACACTTAGATTTTTATACTACCCCCAAAAATATTAAAATGCACGCGCAGCTGGTCCCCATTTCCTCTGGTTACTGGAAATCAAGTAAGAAGGCAAGGGGAACCCCATCTTGCTCTATACGCCCCAAAATAATAAGACCTCCCTGAAAATAAGGCCAAGCGCTTATTTCGGGGTTCAAAAAAATATAAGACAGGGTCTTATTTTTGGGGAAACACGGTGTATATATATAATACCAGCAGATTTTCAGCTGTATAAGAAATATTGGACCCAATCCATCCTAAGCGAAATACTTTTATTGTTTGGACAGTCTAGCACAGGGTTACGATTATTGTATCCACCAAAACGGGAGAGGTGATATCCTTAAACAGCTGCAATTCAAAAGCAAATCCATTTTGGAGACTCTGCTAGACAGTCCAAACAATTGGGTTATAAAAGTATTTAGCTTAGGATGGATTGGGTCCAATATTTCTTATACAGCTGAACATCTGCCGGTATTAAATATATATATATATATATATGTGAACAGATTTGAAGAGGATGTGTAATGTTAATTTTATAAAGGTGTTTTATTCCGTATTTGCATACATAATGTGGGCAGAAAGAGGCATTCAAATCAATCTGTGCACGGAGCTTCCAATTTTAAGTCATGAAAATGTCAAATGAAAGAATTAGATTATATTTCAATAGAACTTTTCTAATTAACACATCTATTTCAGAGACTATAAATAATTAGCCAGCCTTTATTTTCTTTTTTGTTAAAAAAAAAAAAGTCACACCAAAGGAACAAGTATAAAAATATATTACGAATGGGATGCAGGTTTTGGCTTGAATCCAGCAACGATAGCTGGCAACAGTGGAATTCATGTTTATCTCGAATAATCGATTCAAGTATTTTCTCTGGTTGCAAAAAAAAGAAAGAAAGAAAGAAAGAAAACTTGCTCAACTCTTCCTAGAACAGTACAAGATAAGTACACTTCAACCTCAACTTTTTGCTTTTACATATTAATATATAACTAGCCATTTCTATAACACTAATCAATTGAAGAATAACCGATTGAAGTATTTTCTCTGGTTGCAAAACAAAACAAAACAAAACAAAACAAAACAAAACAAAACAAAACAAAACAAAACAAAACAAAACAAAACAAAACAAAACAAAACAAAACAAAACAACAACAAAACAAAACAAAACAAAACAAAACAAAAGCAACTATTCTAGTTGTTTAAAAAATTTTCAAATTGTACCAATTATGACTTTTAACTTTATCAAAGCTGATTTACATATGTAACCAGTGGAACAGCTTGCCTCCAGAAATTGTGAGTGTGCCATCACTGGAGGTTTTTAAAAAGAGTCTAGACAGTGATGCAAAACTTTTTGCCATCGCGTGCCAGGAGGGGGGCGGGGGTTCACAACGTGTGCGTGCCTGCACCCATAATTCTATGTGCCCTGCCCTACGCATGCGCATGTGACCCCCCTCCCCGCTCCTGGCACGTGATGGCCCGGTAGGTCCGTTTTTTCTTTCTCACCTGGTTCCAGATCCTTTCTATGCGTCTGGGGAGGGCCAAAACAGCCTCCCCCCACCTCTTGGAGGCTCTCCAGAGGCCTGAAACGGCCCATTTCCCCAACTTCCGGTTGGACAGGAAGTGACGTTTTTTGTTGTCCCCAGCCTCCAGAGATTCTCTAGTCTGACATGACTGAGAATCTCTACAGACATTTAGCTAAACAATTTGGGATGAAAACCCTTTGAATGGTGTGGGAGTAGGAATGGATTTCCTGAGAAAATCACTCAGGGGACCCTGAGGACACAGATAAATCTCCAAGTGCTTCAATGACCCTCTGAAAGGATGCAAACGACCAGCTGTCTGCAAGGAATATAATCCTTCCATTCCCCATTATCCAGTCAGAGCTGAAGAAGCTTCTTGGATG
The DNA here is from genome assembly GCF_029215685.1 of Pituophis catenifer annectens. Lineage (NCBI taxonomy): Eukaryota > Metazoa > Chordata > Lepidosauria > Squamata > Colubridae > Pituophis > Pituophis catenifer. The sequence continues at coordinate 5,474,690 of NW_027256888.1, forward strand.
AGAAGCGAAACGTCTTCAAAAGAAAAAAAAAAAACACAAGGGAAGTCCAGGTTGCCTCCTGAAAAAAGCATCTTTGGGACAACCAGGACTTGGATGACTGAGAATCTCTACAGACAAAATACACCTCATAATTTCCCATCATTTTCTAGCTTCAACTTTTTGTTTAATTTCTTTTCGTCGACGAATGACATAGTTAAATCACTTTTCCCATCAACCGGAACCCCTTGCCTACAAAGTTTTGGAGCATCTGGTGTGAGTTATTTTCTCACTTAGAACCTTAGGACCGGG
>NW_027256888.1:5475077-5562577 GCF_029215685.1 Pituophis catenifer annectens
ACCTGTTTCACATTTTTACCATCTAATATTTTTGCGTCAATCTTTTCCCCACCTCATTTTCCCATTTCAAGAGATGTTCTGGCAAAACCGAAACCAAAATAAAGCTGTCCATGCCAATATTTGTACTTGGGTGCACATTTCTTATTCACAAATATCCTCCCCTTTTTTTTTTAATTTAGAAGAACATGAGTAGGTTGGCCATTTCCTTCCTTTCTGCATGATTTCCTCACAGCGTGCATTTTGATACACCCTTCTCTTTAAGGCAAAAACACCCGGGGGGTGCCGAAATACATCACAACATTCCAAAATGGGCATATTTTCAATGCACAAGGAAAGTCCAATGAAACATTAGAAATTGAATATATTTGGGGGGGGGGGGAAGCAGGATAAATACATTTGTCCTCTTTCCTTATTCTTCACCCAGTCAAGATGGAGCAGGAGTATATAATTTTTTTTTTTAAAAAAATTAATTTTATTAAAAATACCCTTTCATTAAGCTCTTGAGACTCTGGAAAGAGTGTAGAAAAGAGCAACAAACACCTCCATTATACACTACATAACCATGAACAGAATAAATAAATACAAATGCATGTGCACATACCCACCTATCAGAGGTGGGTTTCAGCAGGTTCTGGAGAACCGGTAGCGGAAATTTTGAGTAGTTCGGAGAACCGGTAGTAAAAATTCTGACTGGCCCCGCCCCCATCTATTCTCTGCCTCCCAAGTCCCAGCTGATCGGGAGGAAATGGGGGATTTTGCAGTAACCTTCCCCTGCCATTCCCACCAAGCCACGCCCACAAGCCATGCCATTCCCACTAAGCCACGCCCACCACTGCCACCGATATAATATTCATCATTGGTATCCTTCAGTCTCAAGAGACTATGGTATCGTGCTCTGGAAAGAGGTCCTAAAACAGCATCTAGTGTGACTAAAAAGGCCGATTCGAGAGTGGCAATCCTTTCCACACTGAGGGCAGATACATTCGGTCCCCTGCCCAGCCGCCAGATTTCGCTGGTTCTGGGACTGCCTCTTTGCCTCGGCCTGCCGAACAAATGTCACTTCGAATTGGAGAAGGCCATGCTGCCTCTTTAGCCTCCAAGCTGAACGATCGGAGGTCAAGGTTTCCCAGTTGTTAATGTCTATTCCCAGGGCCTTTAGGTCCCTCTTGCAGATATCCTTATATCGCAGTTGTGGTCTCCCTCTGAGGCGCTTTCCCTGCACTAGTTCTCCATACAGGAGATCTTTCGGAATCCGACCATCAGCCATTCTCACGACATGCCCCAGCCCAGCATAAACGTCGCTGTTTCAATAGTGTATACATGCTAGAAATTCCAGCATGTTCCAAGGTTGCGCTATTTGGAACTTTGTCCTGCCAGGTGATGCCAAGAATTCGTTGTACCTATATAATATGACACAGAGAAACAACAAAATCCAGATGTTGGTGAGAGAAATGAATCTTGAGAGTTTACCAGACGGATGGCATGGGGAACAAAGCTGTTACAGAATCTGGTAGTCCTGCTAGAAATATTTCGAAACCTCCTCCCAGAGAGAAGCAACAGAAATGGACCCCATGGTGAGTGTGTAGGGTTTCTGGCTAGGAGTACATGGTCTCTTTTGAGGAGCAGGTCAGGAGTGGGATTCAGCCGGTTTGGACCGGTTCGGGAGAACTGGATGCTAATATTACATCTGGTTCACCGAACTAGTAGTTGCAAGGACTGGCTGGCCCCTCCCCGCTCCCCTACTAGGGCCATGAGGCCCATTTTGGGTGTGAGGTAAGTGCAGGGCCTGTGCGGAGGCTCTGGGAGGGCAAAAAGCAGGCCTCCCGGAAATTCTGGAAGTCTGGAGGACCTCCAGAGCCCAGGGGAGGCCATTTTCGCCATCCTGGAGGCTCAAGGAAAGCCTCTGGAACCTGGGGAGGGTGAAAAATTGGCCTACCAGAAGTACCGGAAGTCCGGAAACTGGCCTGTTTCCAGCCTCTGGAGGGCCTCTGGAGCCTGGAGGAGGCCATTTTCTCCCTCCCAGAGGCTTGAGGAAAGCCTCTGGAGTTTGGGGAGGGCAGAACTGCCCCCGCCCCCACCATGGTGCAGGAGGCTGAGTAGGCCACGCCCCCCATATGCCACGCCCCCCAACACCCGGGCAGAAAACCAGTTGCTAAAATTTTTCAATCCCACCCTGGAGAAGGACATTTGGTTGTCATTTGTACTTTAACCCTATACGATTGTTTAATTTTTTTACAGCTTTACTGGGTCTTGCCGCGTTGAATAAAGTTTAGAGGGTGAAACGGTGTCTCCCGTGTTGAATGGCAAGAAAGAAAGGTTAACTTCCTGGATAGCTTTCCATAAAGCCACAGGGCTCTATGGATCAGGTTAGTGATTGCAGGAAGAGCCCAAATCCAATTTTTGCGTGGTGGTGCCTTCCTTTTTTCCTTCAAAACTTTTGCATCTGAGATGGTCTCTGTAATAAGTGGAGTACGGTAGCGACTTGTTGATGGAACTCCAGGCTATTTTTAAGGTGTTTTGATAACAGTTTTATTTCTGTACATTTGATTTTATCACGAAAAAAACCCATAAGTGTAATGCTCGACTGCGGAGCAAGCTAGAAAACACGTAGTCCTCCAAATATTGCAGAATTCTACAATATTGCAGTAACTCCAACCAGTAAATGATGAAGGTGCTGGGAATATTGGCCAGACACATTTGTGCTTTAATCATAACCGATATCCTTATTTATTTATTTTTTTTACAGTTTTACTGGATCTTGCTGGATTACATTGGCTTTTTTGGCTGCCGCTGCACACTATTGAATAGAATAGAATAGAATAGAATAGAATAGAATAGAATAGAATAGAATAGAATAGAATAGAATAGAATAGAATAGAATAGAATAGAATAGAATAGAATTCTTTATTGGGCAAGTGGCATAGGACCCGGGTACCTTCGAGACCGTCTTCTGCCACCAATAGCCTCCCACCGACCAGTCCGCTCCCACAGAGAGGGTCTCCTCAGGGTGCCATCGGCCAAGTTATGTCGGCTGGCGACACCCAGGGGGAGGGCCTTCTCTGTGGGAGCCCCAGCCCTGTGGAATGAACTGCCCCCGGAAATACGTAAGATCTCCGACCTCCGGGTGTTTCGCTGCGCACTGAAGACCCTGTTGTTCCGCCAGGCTGGGCTATCAACATAATAGTTTTAAATTGGGGTATTTTAAATTTCTGGGGTTTTAATTGAGCCAAATGTATTTAATCATTTTAAATTTTAATTGCTGTTTTGTCTTGTGTTTTTAAATAGGCTGTACACCACCCTGAGTCCTTCGGGGGAAGGGCGGTATAGAAATAAACTAATAATAATAATAATAATAATAATAATAATAATAATAATAATAATAATAATAATAATAATAATAATAATAATATTATTATTAGTGATTGGACACACAAGGAATTTGTCTTGGTGCATACGCTCTCAGTGTACACAAAAAGAAAAGATACATTCGTCAAGAATCATAAGGTACAACACTTAATGATAGTCATAGGGTACAAATAAGCAATCAAATCATATTAGGAAACAGTCAATATAAATCTTAAGGATATCAGCAACAAGGTTACAGCCATACAGTCTTAAGTGGAAGGAGATGGATGATGGGAACGATGAGAAGATTAATAGTAGTGTAAATAGTTTGACAGTGTTGAGGGAATTATTTGTTGAGCAGAGTGATGGCGTACAGGAAAAAAATGTTCTTGTGTCTAGTTGTTCTGGTGTGCAGTGCTCTATAGCGTCGTTTTGACGGTAGGAGTTGAAACAGTTGATGTCCAGGATGTGAGGGGTCTGTAGATATTTTCCCAGCCCTCTTTTTGACTCGTGCAGTATACAGGTCCTCAATGGAAGGCAGGTTGGTAGCCATTGTTTTTTCTGCAGTTCTAATTATCCTCTGAAGTCTGTGTCTGTCTTGTTGGGTTGCAGAGCCAAACCAGACAGTTATAGAGGTGCAGATGACAGACTCATATTGGCTCATATTTAACTGGTTGTCCACTAAGATTCCAAGATCCGTCTCACAGTTCCTGCTATTAAGCCTGGTTTCACCCAGACTATATATGTACTTTTGGTTTTTCTTGCCTAAGTGTAAGACTTCACTTTTCTGTACGTTGAATTTCATTTTGTTACATAGGACCCAGTCTGTTCAAGTCTTGTCAAGATCCATTTGGATAAAATTCATAGAGTGAAGCTAGGATACCCCACCCCACCCCATCCTGGTGCTATGCAATTTCCCAAGAACTGAATAGTAATGCCATCATTTGTGTAAAATTCTGTGGCTCTGAATAATGAACAGCAAAGCTTTTACTTATGATAAGTGAGCTCTTAGAGGAAAGACGGGATATAAATCTAACCAATAAGTAGACCAATAAATCATGAGGCCTAAGGAAGCGTAAGCCTCACATGTTTAAGAAAAAGATTACAGATTCTGTAACTGAGGGACATCAGACAGAGAAGGGAACACATAGTAAGAAAGCACTGAAAGCTGGTTGCTTAAAATGATGGACTTTCTAAAAACATCTCCACATTACAGTAGACCAATGATGGCTAACTTTTTCTGAACCGAGTTCCCAAATCATGCACATGCATGTGTGAATGCGTGCATGGGTGCCTGAAACCCCAAAATGCAATGTGTGTGCACCTCCCCACATGCCCCATGTACCCCACGCATGCGTGTGTCCCCCCTGGCACATGCCCCACTACCCATGAATGCGTGCATGCCCCCCCGCACACAACGCACCCAGAGATGGGCTGCTGGGGGTTCGCAGGGGTTCGGGAGAACCTCTAGCTCGGTTTCTGTGCAGTTCAGAGAACCCCCAAATCCCACTCCTGGATGGCCCTGCCCACCCCACCCCACCCCACCTTGCCCTTCCCAGGAGTCCCCACGTGGCCCATTTTAGATGCTGGTAAGTGTGGGGCATGCGTGGAGGCTTGGGGAGGGTGAAAAATGGGCCTACAGGAAGTTCGGGAAGGCCTCTGTAGCCTGGGGAGGCCCTTTTTGCCCGCCCGGAGGCTCAAGGAAAGCATCCGGAGCCCGGGGAGGGCAAAACCTCCCCCCCACACTGTGGTACAGGAGGCCAACTAGGCCACGCCCACCCAGAAACCGGGCAGAGAATCCCTTGCTAAAATTTTTGAAGCCCACCCCTGAACATGCCCCCCGCACATGAGACCCAACGACCAGATGGCCGGCAGGAGATGTGCGTGCATGTACGGCAGAGCTGAAGTGGGGTGATGGCTCGCATGCCCACAAAGAGGGTGCCAGTTGCCACCTGTGGCACGCGTGCCATAAGTTCACCATCACGGCAGTAGACTTACGTCTGTCAATGAAGTTACAGTGTGGTTCCCTGTTTTAACGAATTAATTTCTACATTGCCCACCTCATTTAATTGACTCTGGGTGGTTTATGACAAAGTCTTTGTGGCCTGCCATCATTCAAGGAGAGAATACAAAGTTGTGTTATCCAACACAAATTTGGAATCCCTGGCATTTTCTCATTTCCCTTGTACTTGGGCATCCCACAATTGATCTCATAGAAAATCCATGGCTTTGCAGACATGAGTTCATTTTGCCTTGATTTGTAGAACTTTGGAAGAAACAGCTCTTCATTCTATAATTGTGACTGAAATTCTACATTTGGGAGGACGAAAGGACAATATATATATATATATCTAGGCATGTCTGAGATATTTGTGTCTCACGTTGAATGGAAAGAGACTGCAGATTTGCCAAACATGTTGTTTCCTTCAGTAACACCTGCAGGCTGTACAAAAGAATGACTCGGATTCATAGGAATATGTTAATTGTGCTGCTATCAGTTTCTTATCTCGAAGATTTTTGACAGAAACAGTTGCAGGATTTGGATCCGGCTGGTCTAGAGAAAAGGAGGACTAGGAGTGATATGATTGCACTGTTCCAGTATTTGAGGGGCAACCACAAAGAAGGGGGGGGCGTCAAACCACGATGTAAAAAAAATGTTGAGACCAGATATGGGCATCACATACTGTAACAACCGGTTCGCTCAGTACCAGAAATGTGAGTGCACATGCGCCATCCATGCATGCAGGCAGCGTCACAAAACACATTAATTCGCTCACGTGCACCATCCACACATGTGTGCAACATCAAACAGCACAGCAATTTGCTCATGCGCACAGGTGTGTCGTCACAAAACAGCGATATAGGATGGGATTGCACCCGAACCGGCTGAATCCCACCTCTGGTTGAGACTCTAGAAAGAGTGCAGAGTGGAGCAACAAAGATGATTAGGGGACTGGAGGCTAAAATATATAAAGAACGGTGGCAGGAATTGGGTATGTCTGTCTAATCTAATGAAAAGAAGGACTAGGGGAGACCTGATAGCAGTGTTCCAATATTTGAGGAGCTGCCACAAAGAAGAAAGTGGTCAAGCTTTTCTCCAAAGCATCTGAAGGCAGGACAAGAAACAATGGTTGGAAACTAATCAAGGAGAGAAGCAACCTAGAACTAAAGAGAAATTTCTTGGCAGTGAGAACAATTAATAGGTGGAACTGCTTATCTCCAGAAGTTGTGGATGCTTCCAACACTGGAAGTTTTCAAGAAGATGTTGGATAACCATTTGTCTGAAATGGTAGAGGGCCGTGATGGCGAATCTATGGCACACGTGCCACACAGTGGTGGGTTTCAAAGTTTTTTACTACCGTTTCTGTGGGTGTGGCTTGGTGAGTGTGGCTTGGTGGGCATGGCAGGGGAAAGGATACTGTAAAATCTCAATTTCCTCCTGATCAGCTGGGACTTGGGAGGCAGAGAATAAATGGGGGTGGGGCCAGCCAGAATTTTTACTACTGGTTCTCCAAACTACTCAAAATTTCCGCTACCGGTTCTCCAGAACTGGTCAGAACCTGCTGAAACCCACCGCGGGTGCCACAGATGGCACATAGAGCCCTTCTGCAGGCACACCAGCCATCTTCCCAGCCCAGCTCCACTTTGCATGTGTATACGCATGTGCCTCCCACTAACCAGCTGGTCTTCAGGTCCCTGCCGTGCATGCATGGGGGGTGGGGCCTTCCCTGATCTCCACGGATTCCCCCCCAGTGCACCCTACCTTTTTACTCCATTTCTGCCACCCGCACCTACCTGGAAGCCAAAACATGGGCATGGGGGTGCAACGCGAGCCCCCCGTTTGTGCCCCTTTTTGGGCCTGGAAAGCCTCTTGCATCAACCTGGAAGCCATAACTGGGTGTGGGGGGCATGCACAGGGGGTGGGGCAGGGTGCATGCGCAGGGGAGTGATCGCATTGCATTTTGGGGATTGGGGTAAATGCGTGCGCTTTGGGTACTTGGCACCAAAAAAGGTTAACCATCACTGGTATAGGGTTTCCTGCCTAAGCAGGAAAGATCCCTTCCAACTGTGTTGTTAAGGAATATGCACAGAGTAACCCTTGAGTAGCAAGGTTGTGCACATGAGAAAATGGCTGAGGGTGATTGTGAATAAGCACTGTCAATACACAGACACACTTAGTTGTGCTAGTCTGTTACTTTTAGGAAAAAAAACAAAGCAAAGTCCAATAAACAATCCAGGTCATACACAGATAAAGATAGTTAAATTGTCAATCCAGGGATATTCCAAGAACAAAGTCTTCTTACCAGTTGTTGTAGTCATATGCAATAAAACAGTTCTTTTTGGAATTGCAAACAGGAACAAGTACAGCAGTAAAACAATCAGGAAAACAGTAGAAAAACAACAAGTAGCAATGATCAATCAGTTATCATGCAGAGAGAACAAGCAGAGAGGAGAAAAAGGTAGCAATATTTATGTAATAAGAAAAATAAGCTATGATTCAAGCTTCTCTTAAGTACAATGGCTACAGAGGTAGCCAATCAGCAATACAGCATTACAGTCTTAAAGCTATACATTACAATTTGACTGCAAACCTGCATTGATGGTTTATATACATTGTCAACCCAACCAGTTAGGCAATAGCCATTCCCTAACATGCGTTATTCTATTTTGTTCTAAAGAAGAGGAGATAAAACCTATTCTCCAAAACACCAGAAGGCAAGATAAGAAGCAATGGATGGAAACTGATCAAGGAGAGAAGCAACCTCACTGGTAGGAGAAATTTCCTACCAGTGAGGACAATTAACCAGTGGAACAGCCTGCCACCAGAAGTTGTTAATGCTCCAACACTCTGTTCTTTTAAGAACAGACCAGCCAGTTGTCTGAAATGGTATTGTCAGACTTCGATGCTATCTCAAAATAAATGAATTTCCAAACTGCCAATCTTTAAGGAAATCTTTTCTTTATTCGAGCACAGCAACCGGATCATGACTCGATGCGGACAAGACTGACCTTTTGCCCCCAATCCCTCCCTTTCCGATCCCCAATTCTCTGCTTCTCATTGGCTATCTTCCAAGTCACTCTCCAGACTTCTTGTCTCGTCATTTCACAGGAATGTCTCCCCCCTCCTCATTTCCACGACGACCAGGCTTCAAAGGGATTTAGCAGGCAAAAGTTCAGAGTTTATCTCTCCTCTCTATGCCAGCGCTGAGGCACTGACAGGTATAGTGTCTCTTGCTTCAGCGTGGGGTCAGACTAGAAGACCTCCAAGGTCTCTTCCAGCTGTATTCTATTCTGAAACGTTGGCGGGGAGTTTGAACTAGCCAGAACTGCAGTAGATTTTGGGGTTTAAGCACATTGTCCTTTGCAGCTTGAATTTTCAAACCTTCCGCATTAAAATGTCAGGGCAATTATGCAGTAAATCGTCTATGAAGTTCATAAACTTAAAACAAATTCTCACTCGGGACTTCAATGCGCATCAACAAATTTCACTCTACTTTGGGCAAAAAAATGTGCCGTATTTGAAAATAAGAATCATCTAAGCGCCCTAATCCATATCAGCCCGTATCTATTAATTTTCTAATTTTCAAAGTGACAGTTTGCTTATAGTGCATCCTGTTGAGCTAAGTCCTCCGATAAGAAGACTGAAATAATGCATATTTAAATAGGCCAGACGTACAAAAAGGAGCAGAGATGGAGAGAATAAGTACCCCTGCATTTTAGAGAAAGCCTTTGAAGATAGCTCAGACAGTGCTGAAGGGCTGAAGAGCGAAATTGATTCTAAGCACTATGCTCAAAATGTTTAGCTAAAGGTTATCCTGCTTAGTTTTTATGGAGATGCTTGTTTTCATCTCTTTTTCACTTAGTCTTGAAAGTTCCAACTGGCTTGCGTAAACATTCAAAGCTGCTTGTTCAAGAAAGGGGAAAATTCACAAGACAGTAATAATGGTGTATTTGGAAGACCAGTCCTACCCTACTCTACTCTACTCTACCCTACCCTACCCTACCCTACCCTACCCTACCCTACCCTACCCTACCCTACCCTACCCTATCCTACCCTACCCTATTCTACTCTACTCTACTCTACTCCAACCCAACCCAACCCATCCCGTCCCATCCCATCCCATTCTTCTGTTCTGTCCCTTTCCTTTCCATTGCATTGCATTCTATTCCACATTCCATTATTCTAGTCTAGTCTAGTTTAGTCTAGTCTAGTCTAGTCTAGTCTAGTCTAGTCTAGTCTAGTCTAGTCTATTTTCCGATATTATTCTATTCTATTCTATTCTATTCTATTCTATTCTATTCTATTCTATTCTATTCTATTCTATTCTATTCTATTCTATTCTATTTTCTGATATTATTCTATTCTATTCTATTCTATTCTATTCTATTCTATTCTATTCTATTCTATTCTATTCTATTCTATTCTATTCTATTCTATTCTATTCTATTCTATTCCATTCCATTCCATTCTATTTTCCGATATTATTCTATTCTATTCTATTCTATTCTAGTCTATTCTAGTCTATTCTAGTCTAGTCTAGTCTAGTCTAGTCTAGTCTAGTCTAGTCTAGTCTATTCTCTGATATTATTCTATTCTATTCTATTCTATTCTATTCTGTTCTGTTCTGTTCTGTTCTGTTCTGTTCCGTTCCGTTCCATTCCGTTCTGTTCTGTTCTATTTTCTGATATTATTCTAGTCTGTTCTATTTTCTGATTCTCTTCTCTTCTCTTCTCTTCTCTTCTCTTCTCTTCTCTTCTCTTCTCTTCTCTTCTCTTCTCTTCTCTTCTCTTCTCTTCTCTTCTCTTCTCTTCTCTTCCCTTCCCTTCCCTTCCCTTCCCTTCCATTCCATTCCATTCCATTCCATTCCATTCCATTCCATTTGTCTATATTTTGGGGTATATGGAATGACGATGTAAATATGACTAATATAGTGACAAAATATACAACAATCAGCCTCAGGACCAATAACAAAAATATTGTACTTTTCGGATCCATCACCAAAAGCTCATTGTTTTTCTATGGCATATATATATATATATATATATGACTGTAAGCATACTTTGGCATTCGGATCACGATGCAGCATTTGAGAAAAGGTGATTTGGGATACACACCTGCAGTTTTCCCCCCGCCTTCAAACATATTTCATCTGTTCTTCTGCACAACACGATAGCAAGTCGAGAATGTGATCGCTACTTTCCCTTTTTTTTTTCTTTTCATTTTAAGGAGACAACAGAAAAGGTAAGCTACGCTGGCCTGTTGAGCATCATCAGGAAGATTAGAAAAACATCAGCATGTCCGCAATTTTCTATTTTAGGTACACGGCAGAATGATGACTACATGGATAAAACAAGCAAATTAATTACAGAGAATAAACATTTATTTGGGCAGATGTTGTTATTGGTTCACAATGAGCAATTTTCTTTTCTCCTCTCATATTGTGACTCACAGGTGTCAAACTCGATTTCATTTGAGGGACACATCAGGGTTGTGTTTGACCTCGAGGGGGAAAAGAGCAGGGTGGGCGTGGCCAGGATGGGCGTGGCCAGCTTGATGTCACTTGTGTCGGGGGCGCCTGTGGTGACCCAAGCACTCTTCCTGCGAAAATGAGCTTCCAAGCTCTGTTTTTGGCTGCAGTGCCGTGGTGGTATTCAGCAGGTTGTATCCAGTTTGAGCAAACTGGTAGTGGCAGCTGTGGGAGGCTCCACCCACCCACCCAGACGTCATCACGTCCCATTTATCCACATTTTTTATGCTCTGCACATGCACGGAAGGCCCTGTGCATCCATGGAGGTGCCGTGTGCAAGCGAAGCATGCATGTGTGCACACTCTCACATTTACAAACCAGTGTTCTGTCCCAGCTACAGACCCCAAAGAACGCAGCACACACCAAGTCCGTACAAACCTTAGTTTACTAATTTAAATCAGTCTATTCCGAACCAAGGCTGTTAATTTAAATTCATTAACAGCTGACAAGAAATCCAAACAATAATAACTGTGATCTTACTGTGGTTGGCAGAATGCCTAGAAGCAATTTGCAGGAAGCTGATAAGATAAGCAAGACAAGACACGAAGGTATGTGAACGAAGTTGTTTCCTGCAAATTGCTTCAGTCGGCGTTCCTCCTTAAATAGGCTAAGGGAGTGGCCAATTAGCCCCAAGCCTTACTCTCGAGGAGACCTCCTCCTGAGGAGCCACTCCTGCCTTTTGACAGCTTTGCATGTTCGTGCATCGAGAAGAGGCTCCTCCTCTTCTTCCTCTTCATTTATAGGAGCTTCTGGAGGTTCTGAAGGCCCTGGATGAATCCCGGCCTCTGGCACCACTGATTTTTTGCACATGTGAGAGCTGATCTTTGCGCCTGTGGGAGTTCCGGAAACCAGACAGCTGGTCTTTGCACATGCATGCACGCCAGAAACTGGAAGAACAGGTGACCGGTGCTCATGCACATGCCAGAAACTGGAAGCTCAGCTGAACTGCTCTTCCGGTTTCCAGTACTCCCCCACATGCATGCCAGGGAGCTGTTCTACCGGTTTCTGGTGTATCCCCCCCATGCCTGTGCGTCCCCGTTTTGACACTCAGTGCCAAAAACATTTGCCAACACTGCTCTATAATGTTGTTTTGAAGGTAGAAGTTGAAACAATTTCTGTCCAGGATGTGAAGAGTCTGTAGATATTTTCACAGCCCTCTTTTTGACTCATGCAGTATCCAGGTCCTCAATGGGAGGCAGGTTGGTAGCCATGTTTTTTTTTCTGCAGTTCAGGGATGGATGCAGTTCTTGGATGCAAGATGGACTTCAATCTTAGCACCAATGAAACTATTGGTCCTAACAAGTCTTTCTTGCAGAAGACCAAAATACTAATTACCTTATTTTTTTTAAGTGTGATGATGCAACGTATTTTCATGTATGGTGGACATGTAAGAAAATTAAGGCATTTTGGATTAAGATATGGTGGATTATACAAAATATTCTTAAAAGGAAGATAAAATTTACTCCACAGTTGTTTTTACTGGGTATAATTGAAGGATGTACAGTTATGGAGACTAATTTGATTTTGAATTTAATAACGGCAGACAGACTTTTGGTGGCGCAATACTGGAAGAAGGAAGAAATACCTTCTATTGAAGAATGGACATTAAAAGTAGCCAATTTGGCAGAGATGGCTAAAATTTCTGCATATTTGAAGGACTGTTCAAATGAAAGATATGTACTGGAATGGAGAAGATGGATTGACTATATACAAAACAAATACGGGACTAAAAAGTTGCAAATAGCTTATGAATGAAATATTTAGATGATTCTTTTTTTCTACTTTGATATCTTAGTACCCATGGCGGAGTTAAAGAGTAAGGGGAAGTTAAGAGTTTATAGTTAGTTTGCTTATGTTAGATTATGTTTGTTAAATGCAATACCCTGTATTTTGCTCTGGGAAGTCGGGGATGTGGGGGGAGGGAGAGGGGAAGGGGGGGGAAGGGGGGAATTTGTTTGTAAATATTTTAAAACTTTTCAATAATAAAAAAAAAATCTTAGCACCAATGAAACTATTAGTCCTAACAAGTCTTTCTTGCAGAAGACCAAAATACTAATTACCTTTTTGTTTTGTTTTTTAGTTCAAGGTAAAATTGATCTCAAATGAAGCCAAATATGGTGGCCTGGGAAAATTCTACACAATTGCAATCTACACACATCAAACTTGCTGAAGTTGGGAAGCAGTGGACAAGATCGCTGATGTTAACCACCATTAATGTCAGCTCAGTGTACTTCTAACAACCTAAAATTGTAAGTGGTGTTTCGATTGCGTAAATGCTACAAAACCCACAACCATCGTGTGACTCTCCTCCGTGAAGGTATCTCACTTATGCCTGTCTGTAAACTTCTTTGGCTCATTTGTGAGGCAAGGACTAGCTGTAATTCCTCCCAAACAGATGTGCCCAAACTGTGGGTTCGTTTTTAATGTAAGTACGCTCCTTGAATGGAAATTGCAAATTAGCTTTCCCTGTTCTCCTGCTGTGCATTTATTTTGTTCTTAGCTACCAAAATAAGAGCTGAGAGCTTACCAACTACGGCGTTAGGAAGGTTTGTTGTAACCCATCTTGCAGACGATTCAATAAATCCTGGAATGTTATGGTAACGGAGGAGAAACAAGCCTCTAGATTAAAAAAAATAAAAATAAATCTATGGTGTAGGTTTGCCATTTTTTAAAGTGAAAATGTCAGGGTTCCAAGTAACACCCCCAACGAAAGAAGACTCCAAGGCTTGAAGTTCCTCAAAGTTCCATTTTATTAGAGATGTCATATTGGCACATCTGGGAAAACCCGAATCTGAAAGCTTCCAGGTTTTCCCCACCCAACAGAAAGTCCAACATCTACATGTCCATCACATGGTCCAATCACATGGTCCAATCCAAGCACCATCCCGACTGGAGATGCTTCCCAGTTCCAACCATCCAGGTGCAGGGCAAGATGTCCTTGACTTTCTGAGAAAGGAATGTTATTATGACTACATATCACCCTGGCTCAGTGGTGGGTTGCTCCCGGTTCTGTCTGGTTCTTGCGAACCGGTGGTAAAAGTGGCAGGAGGCTCCGCCCATCCGCCCAGACGTCATAATGGACGATCTGCGCATGTGCTCCCATTGCAAACCGGTAGTCATAAGTTTCATAAGTCATAAATTTATTTGTGAAGCATATATAAGATAACAGGTAAAAGTATAAACATAATTTGAATACATGAAAGGAGTAAGTAAAAAGGAATATTAGGACAGGGATGGTAGGCACACTGGTGTACTTATGAAATGCCCCTTAGTATAGGTAAGTACCTCCCATATTGACTACTGCAACACTCTCTACCTAGGGCTGCCCTTGAGGACCATCCGGAGGCTTCAGCTGATACAGAATGCAGTCACGCGGGTCGTGATGGGTGATTCCCGATATACCCATGTTACACCTCTCCTGCGTGACTTGCATTGGTTGCCGGTTGCCCTCCGGGTGAGATTCAAGGTGCTGGTGATGAACTATAAAGCCCTACATGGCTTAGGTCCAGGATATTTGTCGGACCATCTGCAACCAGAAACAGCTCCCCATCGCCCAGTGCGTTCTCACAGGGAGGGCCTATTCAGGGTGCCGTCGGCTAGACAGTGTTGACTGGCAGCCTCTAGAGGCAGAGCTTTCTCTGTGAGTGCTCCCACCCTCTGGAACCAACTGTTTTGTCCCCGTCTCACACACACACACACACAAATAGACAGCAGGGGGTTAAATAAACTGGCAAACAACCAATTCTTCCAATAAGACGCTTGGCAGCAACCCAGTAGCTGCTTGCCAAGAACTTTTACTCAATAAACAAAATACACACAGTCAAGAATTGTCCAGTTCGTAAAATAAATCCAAGGCCGATAATGTTGTTTCCAAAGATGCAATGGGACTTGATAGTAGTTAGTTTTGTCCGTCACAGAGTCTGAATGGCCACCTCACCCCTTTTATACCTTGTGGGGTGTGGTCCAATGACTCAGCCTAATCTCTGGCATGCCTTTTCTTCTGTTGCGTGCACTTATCTCTGCGACGCTGCCAAGGATCCAGCCAAGACTCATTAGCCTCATCACTGTCCACCTGTGGCTGCGTGGACGTGCTTGGCCCTGGCCCTATCTCTTGCCCTTCGGTGGACACCGAAGGCATTGCCAGAGAGGAGGGTCCTGGAGAGGGAGGCCTTGCCAACTCCTCTCCTTCACTCTTGGAGTCCTCTCCTGCCCGATGACACAGGCTCAGGTAATGGAGCCACAACACCAACTTCCTGTGGGGCTCCGGTTGGCCCCTGACCTCCGCACCTTCCGCCGCGACTTAAAGACATGGTTGTTCAGCCTGGACTGGGGGGGGGGGGCTAACATGTATTTTAGCACGCTTTTATTCGGATATTTTATTGTTGTGAGCCGCCCTGAGTCCTACTGAGATAGGGCGGCATATAAATCAAATCAAATCAAATAAATAAATAAAATAAGTAGAACCCACCCCTGCCCTGGCTCCATATAATCCCCACTCCTAGTTTCCCACAGTAGTAAATGTGGCAGGCCTGAAGATCTGGCAAAAAAGATGGCTTCCAGGCCTGACAGAAAATTCCATTCAAACCCCAATACAACCCCATCTATTTTGATGTCTATGGAGATTCTCAGTCATCCAGGCCACGGTCGTCCCAAAAGTGATTTTTTTCAAAGCATGGACTGTGACCTGGATGACTGAGAACCTCCGTAGACATCAAAATAGATGGTTTCTTTGAAGACGTTTCGCTTCTCATTCCAGAAGCTTCTTCAGCTCTGACTGGATCGTGGGGAACGGAAGGATTTCTACATTCCTTGCAGACAGCCGGTCATTTGCATCCTTTAAGAGAGTTGTTGAAGCCCTTGGATGAGAAGCGAAAGGTCTTCAAAGAAAAATAAGAAAGTACAGTTTCCTCTTGAGAAAAAAAAAAAACACTTTTGGGACAATCTATTTTGATTCAGCCTCTGGAGGTAAACTCCATTACAGATAATTAGTATGTGAGTATCTCTTTTTCTGAACCTACATTAAGCTGAAGTGCTGAGAATAGATTTTCTAGCATTAAGTGGATACCAGCTTGAACGATTCAAGGAGCAATTTAATTTCTCCTTTTGTTATATTTTTCTTAAAAAGCTCAAATAGACTTTGAACAGTAAGACAAAAGAGATTTAAGAAGAGAAAATCGTCTCAGGAACTCAGGAAAGCACAGAGTGGACAAGATAGATAACATACCTATGTTCTTAAATAAAACTTGAGGCAGAAAATAGTTAAAGATTAAGAGTGATTATGTTTGCCAGTTATACCTACAAATTCATTTTTTCTTCTGCCTTTCTCCTTTTCCAATCATCATGGTGAGCACTTGCAACAACAATTTTTAAAAATGTTTTTTTGTGAAATCTGAAATACCAACTATTTTATGAAAGAATTGATCTTCTTAGTATTCTCCAGTGATAGTGGAAACTGAAGAATAGAATAGAATAGAATAGAATAGAATAGAATAGAATAGAATAGAATAGAATAGAATAGAATAGAATAATGAGTACAGTAGAGTAGAAAAGAGATTAGAATAGAAAATAGAACAGAATAGAAAACAGAACAGAACAGAATAGAATAGAATAGAAAACAGAGTAGAGTAGAGTAGAACAAAGTAGAGTAGAGTAGAGTAGAGTAGAGTAGAGTAGAGTAGAGTAGAATAGAATAGAATAGAATAGAATAGAATAGAATAGAATAGAATAGAATAGAAAAGAAAAGAATAGAAAATAGAAGAGAAAGTAGAATAGAATAAAAAATAGAACAGAATAGAATAGAAAATGGAATGGAACAGAACGGAACAGAACAGAACAGAATAGAATAATGCATAGAAAAGAAAATAGAAGAGAAAATAGAACAGAATAGAAAACAGAGTAGAGTAGAGTAGAGTAGAATAGAGTAGAGTAGAGTAGAGTAGAGTAGAGTAGAGTAGAGTAGAGTAGAGTAGAAGAGAGTAGAAGAGAGCAGAAGAGAAGAGAAAAGAAAATAGAAGAGAAAGTAGAACAGAATAGAAAATAGAACAGAATAGAAAACCGAATGGAACAGAACAGAACAGAACAGAACAGAACAGAACAGAATAGAATTCTTTATTGGCCAAGTATGATAGGACACATGAGGAATTTGTTTCCAGTGCATAAGCTCTCAGTGTACATACGAGAGCAACAAATAATAAATCATTATCAGAACAAGGTAAATAAAGAGGAATTTCAGGAATTTTAATGTTTTGTCATTCTAAGAAATATGAATTCCAAGAAAATTGTTTTAGATTAGTTTGATGTCTTAGATAGGTCAATACGTCTTACAGTCTGCCAAGTCTCCTTAGTTCTAGGTTGCTTCTCTCCTTAGTTAGTTTCCATCCATTGCTTCTTGACTTGCCTTCAGGTGCTTTGGAGAATAGGTTGACCCTCCTCTTCCTTGTGGCAGCCCCTGAGATATTGGAACACTGCTATCATATCACTCCTAGTCCTTCTTTTCACTAAACTAGACATACCCATTTCCTGCAACCGTTCTTCCTATATTTTATCCTCCAGTCCCCTAATCATCTTTGTCGCTAATGGTGCTAATGCTCAAAATCCGAATGCAGTAGGGTTTATTTTGAGAACGGTGCACAGATGCAAAATTACGTATGTTTGCAGGTTGTCATTCTCTTTTACCAAGTTGCAAAATCGCTGTGATGCTATTGTGTAGGCGGCTGACATGGGGACTTAGAGAAACATGTTGAGGTAAGCAGAATGCAGAATGGAGAGCAATGTTGTTATTAATACCTAATCATGACCCACTTCTGTTACGAAACTCTCAACGATGAATTGGGGGAAAGGTGGGAAGGTGTGACCTTCAAGTTCAATTTGTGGGTGAATTGTAATCACAACTCCGAGACCAATTCTCATTGATAAACTGCCTTAGGCTGCTTGTAATTGCAGTTCAGTCATACCACAATCTGTTTTCCTTGGGTTAGAGGTGGAACATAATGGTTGAATGTAGAAGGTCCCAATTTCTGCTTAAGGCTTTTCCAGTTAACAGGATAGGAAGAAGCAGTGCTCAGAAACTCCAGGAGATCCTCAACATACAATCATAATTGAAATTGGATATAGATACATTATATATACATGTAGATATAGAAATATAGATTAGATATTGTTAGGAAATGAGTATTACCTACCTTGTTGTGTTGGCAATATATAAACCATCAATATAGCTTTAAGACTGCTGTATTGCATCATACTGTGTCCTGATTGGTTAGCTCTGTAGCCAATCTCCTTAAGAGGGAGCTAGAAACATGGTTTATTTCTCTTTGTTGTTCTTGCTCTCTGATATGCTACTGTTATGCTACAAACAGTATGTTACTGTTTGTAAATCCAGAAGAACTGTTTGTTGTGAATGACTACGATGACTGGTAAGAAGACTTCGTTATTGGATTATCCCTGGACTGTCGTTTTGCTATCTCCTGCTTTATATGTGTATGACCTGGACTGTTTATTGGACTGTGCCTTACTATTTCCTGAAAGTAAACACAACTCAGTGTATCTTTGTGTGGACTGTGTTTATTCGTACCTACTCTCAATCGGTTTCATGTGTATATCCTTGCTATTCAAGGGTTACTCTGCAAATTCCTTAAGAGATATACAGATACAGATACAGATACAGATACAGATACAGATATAGATGTAGTTATAGAGATAGAGATAGAGATAGAGATACAGATGTAGTTGTAGTTATAGACTAGATATAGATATAGATAGATAGATGTAGATAGATAGATATTTTTATATATAGATGCAGATATAGATATAGATATATAGATGCAAGTTTTGGTGTATTCGTGTCTGTTCCCGTGTAAGATTGTGAGTATCTTGGTGACATTTCGACGAGGTCCCACTCGTCATCTTCAGGCTGGTGTCTTCGGCTTCGTGCTTGTGTGAGCACGAAGCACGAAGCTGAAGCACGAAGCCGAAGACACCAGCCTGAAGATGACGAGTGGGACCTCGTCGAAACGTCGCCAAGATACTCTCAATCTTACACGGGAAAAGACCCGAATACACCAAAACTTGCATGCCTCTACCCATGAAAATCTACGAAAACAAAGATATATAGATGTATATATATATGTGTGTGTGTGTATCTATATAGATGTCTAGGTAGATTAATAATTAATCTATCTAGATATTTAAAAATTATTCTCCAAAGAATTAGACCAATGCAGAGTAGAGTGGGATTCTGATCTCAATAATCGTAAATTACCGTATTTTTAGGACTATAAGACACACCTCACTATAAGACGCAAAGAGGAAAACAACAGCCTACCTTTTTTGGGGCCTTTTTTGGCCCATTTTTGGTGCTTTTTTTGGCCCATTTTCAAGGCTTTTTGCAGCCCATTTTGGGGGATTTTTTTCAGCCCATTTTTGAGGCCCATTTTTGGGGCTTTTTGGCCTGTTTTTAGGGCTTTTTTCAGCCTATTTTCAGGCTTTTTTGGGGGGCCATTTTTGAGGCTTTTTTCCAAAAACATAAAAAGGGACCAAAAAAAGGCCTCAAAAACCAGCCAAAAAAAGCCTCAAAAACCGGCCAAAAAAAGCCTTGGAAATGGGCCTGAAGGCCTGAAAAAGGCCGAAAAAAGGCCCGAAAACAAGGCATGCAGAGGCCAAAAAAAATGGCTGGCGAATGAGCCGGGCTTTGGCAATATTTGGTCTATAACCGTGATGGCGAACCTATGGCACGGGTGCCACAGGTGGCACGTGAAGCCATATCGGTGGGCACGCGAGCTCAGCTCCGGCATGTATGCATGCGCTGGCCAGCTGATTTTCGGGCCTTCTGGGCCCACCAGAAGTCAGGAAACACACTGTTTCCAGCCTCTGGAGGGCCTCTGGGGGGGTGGGGAAGGCCATTTTTGCCCTCCCCAGGCTCCTAGAAAGGCTCTGGAGCCTGGGGAGAGCGAAAAATGGGCCTACCAGGCCCACCGTGCCATCACGTGCCAAAAGCGGGGAGAGCACGGGGGGGGGGGCAGGCACATAGAATTATGGATATGGGCACGCATGCGTGTGACCCCACCACGCTCCCCCCCGCTTTTGGCATGCGATGGCAAAAGGGTTAGCCATCACTGGTCTATAAGATGCACAGACATTTTCGTTCCCTTTTGGGAGTCAAAAAAGTGCGTCTTATAGTCCAAAAAATACGGTACCTCAACAGATATGATAGGAAGGGCTACAATTTGTAGACCCTGACTATTTTGGATCATGCCAAATGGAAAGCTAACCCACCTTCTTTTTTATCCGAGTTATAATTATCCCAAGAATGGAGTTTTTTTTTCTCATTATTTTCAGAGCTTTGGTGAAGGGAGGGGAAGAAATTCAAAGTCTTAGATCTCACCTATTCCTTATGAAAGCAGTAACGAAAGCCAGAAGTGAGAAATAATGAATTGGACATACACGTTTGAAGGGAAGAAAATGCTTGGTTCTCACAGGGAGGGAGGAGAGGAGCCAAATTGGATGGCTACTCCTTGTCATTTTCTACAAAGTCGATGTCTTTCTGTCAAGGCAATAAAACAGATTTCCTCCACACCAGCTGATTATTGAAAAGAAAGAAGAAAAGCTCTTCTTGTACGCCGAGAGAAACATTCAGAAATAACAAAGCTGTTCTATCAAACAGAACAAAAAGAGGACATCCAGGATAGCTTCCAACCCCAGGAAAAATAAACAAACAATTGTGACAACAGATCATCCCAGACAGATGGAAGACTATTACGGAAAGAAAGAAATGAAGCATAGGTTAAAAAAAAAAAATACAATTATTCAGTTCTACCCATGGGTTAGCATTCCGTTATTCTTTCATATTGATCAAAACACCATGGTAAATGTACCGAAAGCAATTGACTGAGTAGAGAAGGGTTGAAGAATACAGAGAAGATTTGATCAAGGTTTTATTTATTTACCTAAAACATTTATATAGACACCCATCCTATACTGAATTCTGGGGGGGTGGGGTGAGGATTGGGGGTGGGGTGGCTCCCAAACAGATCTAGCCTTCTCAAAACAACAACCCTCCAGATGTGTTGGGACAACAAACCAGGGATGAAATCCAATTTTTTTTTTTTTTACTATTGGTTCTGTGGCTTGGTGGGCTTGGTGTTGCTTGGTGGGCGTGGCAGGGGAAGGATACTGCAAAATCTCCATTCCCACCCCCTCCAGGAGAAGGATACAGCAAAATCCCCATTCCCTCCTCTCTCCTGGGGGAAGGATATTGCAAAATCTCCATTCCCTCCCCACGCCAGGGGAAGGATATTGCAAAATCTCCATTCCCACCCCACTGTGGGGCCAGCCAGAGGTGGTATTTGCCAGTTCTCCAAACTACTCAAAATTTCCGCTACCGGTTCTCTGAACTGCTCTAAATTTCCACTACCGGTTCTCCAGAACCTGTCAGAACCTGCTGGATTTCACCCCTGCAACAAACCCCATCGTTTTTGGCCTTTTCACCAGGTCCAATTGCTCTACTTCAATCACATTATTTTAGAAGTTAAGTCACCCAGAGGGATGAGATAGGCAGCTATAGAAATTGATTGATTGAATGATTGATTGATTGATTGATTGAAATGAAGAAGGTGAAGGATGTAGTGGTATATAAGGTCCCTTCCAACTCTGTTAATCTGTTAAACACTCCAAAGTTTGTTGTGGCCCATCAGTGGCCTGTGCAGCTAGTAGCTGATTCCGACAGCGAGGAGGCTGGTGTGGTGCTGCGCCAGTAGCCTGTGCAGCTGGCACTCGAGTCGGACAATGAGGAGGCTGGAGAAGATGTGGTGCCAGAGCGGGGATTCAGCCAGGGCCTTCAGAACCTCCAGAAGCTCCTATAAGTGAAGAGGACGAAGAAGAGGAGGAGCCTCTTCTTGATGCACAAGCGTGCAGAGCTGCCAAAAGGCAGGAGTGGCTCCTCAGAAGGAGGTCTCCTCGAGAGTAAGGCTTGGGGCTAATTGGCCACTCCCTTAGCTTATTTAAGGAAGGACGACGACTGAGGCAATTTGCAGGGAACAACTTTGTTCACTCTCCTTCGGGTCTGGATCTTAGTTCTCTTATTAGTTTCCTGCAAATTGCTTCTAGGCTTTCTGCCAACCAGAGTAAGTTTATGATTATTTATTCTTTGGATTCTTGTGGGCTGTTAAGAAAGTTAATTAACAGCCTTTGTTTGAAAAAGACTGTTTTAATTTAGTAAACTAAGGTTTGTACAGACCAGGGGTGGGTCCTAAATTTTTTTACTACCGGTTCTGTGGGTGTGGCTTATTTTGTGGGCATGGCTTGATGGTCATGTGACAACTCTTTAGGATTTAGCAGAGGTTTCTACCAGGATTTTAACTGCTTGCAGAGCTGTACCGATCTACCCATTTATTTTTGCAGGCACTGGTCTACCCACTTATTTTTGCAGGCACTGATCTACTCATGTATTTTTGCAGGCACTGGTCTACCCATTTATTTTTGCAGGCACTGGTGTACTCATTTATTTTCTTTTACCACTGATCAGCTGTAGGGAGGCCCTTTGAAACCCCGCGGCAAGAGTTTAATTTAATTTAATTTAATTTAATTTCCAATTTATATACCGCCCTTCTCCCTGAGGACTCAGGGCGGTGTACAGCCAAGATAAAAAACATAGAATACAAATATTAAAACATTTAAAAATATATATAAATTTTGGCCCGAAAGTTAAGAATCACAGACTAATTAAAACAGGTTTAAACAGGTTTTTTCCCTCTAGCCATCAGCTGGGACTCAGGAGGCAGCAATAGATTGGGGGTGGGGCCAAATAAAAGGTAAGAATAATGCGGGGGGAGCGGGGGCACAACTGGTTCAGTGATGTCATATCGTCACCACTACTGGCTCGACCGAACCGGGAGGAACCCACCACTGGTACAGACTTTGTGTGTGCTGCATTCTTTGGGGTCCGTAGCTGGGGCAGAACAAAGTTGTACCAACATTTATGTTGCAATATTTTCAGGATCAGACTCAATAAAAATAATAGAAGTTAGAGATTTAAATATATTTCTCTTTAATCATAATAGGCATTCTATATTCGCTGAATATTCAAGATAGAAGCAATGAAAATGGGGAGGATGGCTCCTTATATATACAAGGGGTGGAGCCAGGAATGGGAGTGGTAAATTATGAATACATTAAAGTCCAAAGAATAAGTTAACCCCTGATGTTCCATATATACATTATTTACACATTAGAGAATAAGGCATTTACATCTGACAAATCCCCCTCTAAATGCCGGTTCGTTATACAACACCAGTTACATTCAGATTCAGGACAATATAATACATATAATTTAGAAGTTAAATATTTGTGTTGTTTAGAAGGTAAGGGTTTTGTTAATATGTCAGCTAATTGTTCAGAAGTATCACAATGTATTGCTTTGATGAATCCGTCTTGAGATAGTTGTCTCACGTGCTTAAATTTTATATCAATATGCCTGGACCTTTGTCCAATTGCATCGGATCTAGATATTTCAATGGCCGCTTTATTGTCTTCATGCATAATAAATGGTAAAGTAGGTTTCTTCCAAATATCTGTGATCAAATCATTGAACCATACAAGGTTATTTGCAGCTTTAGACAAGCAAACATATTCCGCTTCTGTGGTAGAAGTGGCTACCAGTTCTTGTTTACCAGTATACCAGTAAACTGGACAATCGTTCAATAGAAAAACATAACCAGAGGTACTCTTTCTGCATGATGTATCACCAGCCCAATCTGCATCAGCATAACAAGTAATTTTTGGTTCTTTGTCATTATTGGGTTCCAATATTAAACAAAAATCTAATGTACTTTTTAGATATCTTAAAATTCTTTTGACAGCTTCCCAATGATACAAGGTTGGTCTGCTAACATATCTTGACAATAAATTGAGAGGTAATGCAATATCTGGCCTAGTCCAATTGGATATATAAAGGAGTGAACCTATAACTGATCTGTAAAATGTGTTGTCTTTAAACTCAGGGGAAGATTCATCAATGTTTCTGAGAAAATCAGTTTGCATAGGTGTGTCACATGTTTTGGCATTATTTAAGTTACATTTGTTTAGGAGTTCAATGATTTTATCTTTCTGAGTAAGTTTGAATCCCCTTTTTGTTTTGTTAATTTGTACACCAAGGTATTTGTTCACTCTACCTAGTGATTTCAATGAGAAGTGTTCGTTTAACTTATTTACAAAGATTTCCCTGCTCTCTTTATGCTTTCCAATATATAAAATATCATCCACATAAATTAATACAAATTCAATATGATCATTACTCTTTTTTACAAAGAAACAGTTATCAGCAGTGGTGGCGTTGAAATCCATGGTTTTAAGTACTTTTACCAAACAATCGTACCATCTTTTTCCAGATTGCTTCAATCCATACAGACTCTTATTTAATAACCAAATTTCGTTCTTATTAGTGTATTGACTGTGTGGTGCTCTTACATATATTTCCTTATCTAATTTTGCATGTAAGTATGCAGTCTGTATGTCATATTGAAACACGTCCAGATTGAGTGCAGATGCTACTACAAGAGCTGTTTTGACACTCTCTGTTCTCACTGTTGGTGAATATGTGTCAGTATAGTCTTCTGGATATTTTTGTGCATAACCTTGTGCAACTAGTCTGGCCTTGTATAAGGTATTACCTCCTTCTAAATTCTTAATTTTATAAATCCACCTGGTACCTATAATTGTTTTATCCTTAGGTGCGATCGCAGGTGTGAATACATTTAATCCTTGTAAACTTTCCATCTCTTTTTCCATAGCTAGTTCCCATTTTTCTCTTTCTTCACGGGGAAGTTTCAATACTTCCTCATATGTATTAGGTGTTATTTGTTCTCTATCCATATGCATTATGTAATCTTTGTATTTATTTGGTATTTGGTTTCTATTGTTTCTAATATTTCTTTCAGGTTTGCTATGGTTGTCATGCAAAAATCTAGCTTCCTTTTTTGTTAATGTGTCTGTCTTTATTTTATGCTGACTATTTGTCCAAGTTTTGGTTTTGTTCTTACTTTTGTTAATACTTTGAATTTCTGTTGTTCCTTCCTCGCAAGATATATTATCTTTGCTTTTATTAGGAAATATTTCATTAAGGTGCAATTTAGACCAATTGGCCTGCTCATGGAACACAGCTGTTCTGGATACTATAAATTTGTTATTATTATCAATGAATCTGTACCCTTTGGTTCCAGTTTCGTATCCCATGAATCTTAATCTCCTGGATACGTTTTCTCCCTTTCTCCTCAATTGTTTAGGTATGTGTACGTCTGCAGTAACTCCAAATATGTGCATGTGTGCTAATTTGGGTTTTCTATTGTACATCACCTCATATGGTGTCTTATTCACAATACTGGACCATGTCCTATTTTGAGTGTAATTTGAATAATGTAAGGCTTCTGACCAAAATTGTTTGCCTAAACCAGCATCCTCTAATGTGCATCTAATCATGGTTTGTAGTGTGGAATTCTTTCTCTCTGCAATCCCATTTTGAAATGCAGAAAATGGATTGGACGTGAAATGTAGCATCCCTCTATCCTTTAACCATTGGGAGAATTCTTTAGACATGAATTCACATCCCCTATCTGTCATAATTTGTTTTATTCTAATATTATGTTGTGTTTCTATGCGTTTGTAGAATTCCTTAAATTTCTGAAAGGTTTCATCCTTGTGCTTTAATGTGTAAACAAAACCATAGCGACTGTAATCATCCACTATTGTTAGGAAGTAACGTTTTCTATAGGTAATTGATGGAGTTAATGGACCAACTAAGTCCATATGTACCAAATCAAAAATATTGTTGGTTGATCTGTTAGATTTTTTTGGTCTGGGACTGGTTTTTAGTTTGGTGGATTTACATACTGAGCATTCCAAATAATTTTCACAATTTTTTATTTTGACACCTTCTGCGTGTTCAGTCATTTTTTGTACTACAGGAAAGCTTGCATGTCCTAACTTCCTATGTAAGATGTGAGCACACTCATCATGAATTGGTTTACCTATTTTTGGTTTCTTCTCATTGTGTGTATTTTTGTTATCATGAGTTATTTTACATTCATCATTGTCACTGTTACTGACATTTTCATCATCTGCTTCAATACAATCTTCCATATTTGAATCAATGTTATGTAACCATCTTTCTTTGGTTATCAGATAGGGTAGACCCCCTTTTATCATCACAGTGCCTACATTTGTTTTGTTCTTTTCTATAGTTGCTTTCCCCTTTGAGAAAACTATATTGATGTCAGATTCTCTGCTTAGTTTTATAGCACTCAGTATGTTGTGAGGTATTTCTGGGATTAATAATACCCCCTCTATTTTCCCTAAACCAGGCAAGTTCACATTTCCTCTGCCTAATACTTGAACCTTTTCTTGATTAGCTACCTTTATCACAAACTTATCTTCTGTAAATGAAGATAATATACTTTTGTTGTTAGTGGTGTGATTTGTTGCACCAGAATCAATAAGCCAATTATTGTTCTCATCTTGTTGTGTTCTGGTGCTGTCTTGTTTATTTAGCCCATTTAGTGACCCAGATTTTCTCTCTTTTGAATTTTCTCTACCCCCTCTACTTTCTCTGTAATTTGGTGGACTTCTATATTTGTGTCTATCTGTGGAAGATTGTCTGTAATTGTATTTGCTCCTATATTCTGGTCTATGTCTCTCTCTTGGGACTTTGTGACAATCTCTTCTACTGTGTTCCCTGGATCCACAATTGTGGCATCTAAAGGCCTCATTATATTTATCTTGGAAGACTACTTTCCTAAAAGATTTGTGTCTGTTTGGTTACTGAAACGATTTTTTCTTGAATTGTCTTCTGCTATCAATTTGTTAGATAGACTTTCTATTGATAAATATCCCAAATTAATGGTATCTAAGTGTGACATAAAGCTATCCCATGATGGATCAAGTGAATTGATAATAACACTTTTCATTGTTTGATCTGAAATCACTTCCCCCCTCAATTGCAGCTCAGCTCTTATTTTGTTTAGATTTATCAAATGCTCACTTATAGAAACCCCTGGTTTCACTCTAGAAGAAAAGAAATCCTTAGACATTCTTGTGGTTGTGGCTACGCTATCGCTGTGAAATAGATTAAACATGCATTGAATTATTTCTGATACAGTTAGGTTTGGTTTGATGCTATGATACATTGCAGGAGACACGCTAGAAATTATTATGAAAAATGCTCTATGATGTAAACAATCTATTTTTAAAGTCCAAGGTCTTCTTGGAGGACTAGTTATAAAGAATAGTAAATTTTCTTTCATAAAAATAACCTGAAGCTGTTGGTACCACTCTTGTAAATTAATGCCATCAACTCTAAGTTTTGGGAAGTCACTGGGTAAATTCCCTACATTATTCTGTCCATTACTTACAACCTGAGGCAGTCCGTGGTCTCTCAAGTGCAGGAAATTACAGAACGGCATTGGGATGCTTGTAACGAGTCTGCGCGGTTCTCTGGCCAGTTCAAGTCTTTCGGGGCCGTCTACGTAGTTTTGCACATGCGCGTTGCTCATTTCTTCTTTGGCGCCGTTGTGGAAGGTTCTCTCCATTTCAGCTCTCTCGATCCGCTCCTCTTCAGATGAGTCGGTCTCTGGCTCGGTTTTTGGGGTTTTGGTGATGGCGACGGTTCTTCTCTTTCTCTTGTGTGCGCTGGCACTCGATTCTGTCTGCGGTGTAGGACGGAATCGGCATGGCTCTCTGGGCTCGGGTGTCGTCGTTTTCGAAATCAGGATGGGAGCGTGCAGGTCTTGAGTTGTCGGTTTGATTTCTTGCTTCTTTGTTGATGTCTTGGAAATTTTCAATCTTGGCCCAAAAGCAGCAAAAAGCGTTTTCATTGCTGACTTTACTTGAGACTTTGTTAAATCGTCTTCACTTTCTGATTTTGGTTCATCTGAAGAGTTTGTGACTTCTTTTTCACTTTCTTCGTCTGATAGCGTTTTTCGCGCCAGAAATTTTGAACTGAGCGTTTTGATTGGCTCTGCTTCACTCTCTTTTGAAGTTCGTTGAAACCAAGATGGCTGCCATTCAAAATTTCGCGCGATGTCACATCTTTTCTTTTTTACAACTATTTTCTCAGTAGTCATTTCACTCACAGTTTTTTGGTCTTTGGGTTTTTCTTTAATGACGTTTTTCTCTCTCGCTGCTCCGCTGTTTCTCAGCATCTCCTGGAGGTCCGCGATGAGGCTTTCATCATTCTTTTGGCTTTTTAGTATCTTTAATATCTCTGACCTGAGTTCGTTATTTTCTATCTCGATTTCTTCCTGGTCGTTATTTTCACTCATCAGTTCTTCTTCTTCAGTGGTGTATTCTTCGGATTCTCTCGAAATCGCATTAGTGGATTCGTTGATTGTCTCTTGATCAGTTTCTATTTCTTTGCTGTAGGCCCTGGTGTTGGGCCTATCTTTCTTGGACATTTTTAATTACTTATTGAGTCAATTAACCATCCTCTGCTACCAGCTTGTTGCAATATTTTCAGGATCAGACTCAATAAAAATAATAGAAGTTAGAGATTTAAATATATTTCTCTTTAATCATAATAGGCATTCTATATTCGCTGAATATTCAAGATAGAAGCAATGAAAATGGGGAGGATGGCTCCTTATATATACAAGGGGTGGAGCCAGGAATGGGAGTGGTAAATTATGAATACATTAAAGTCCAAAGAATAAGTTAACCCCTGATGTTCCATATATACATTATTTACACATTAGAGAATAAGGCATTTACATCTGACAATTTATCTTCCATAAAACGTGGACTTTAATAAATCATAACAGCGACTCGTAGTAAATGACAGGTCGACAGTATATGCATCAGGTTACATTAAACATTCCATTGATGTGAGACAAATGAATGTGCTTACAGCATCGGTTTTTGTCAATTCTGATTTAAAGGAATTAGTCATATTGTATAGTCAGTTCTTACTAAAACAGCACTCAGTTTTACCATAACATGTCAATTTCAAATCTTCCTGGGATTAGTCACGGTAAATTAGATTGGCAGAGTCATCGAATGCAGAGAGAGAGAGAAGCAGCCTAATTCCTGCCCACAAAGCTGCATTTTTGCAGCCTCCTAGAACTTATCTCTTTGGAAACCATAAATCAAATTAATCAATACATTTTTCAGGCCCGAATTAACTCTGCCCTTTCTCAAAGCAATTTAGATAACACGATCTAACTATTAGTATCATGTCCTTACCGCGTATTCCTTTGCAATTTTCCGTGAAGATTTTTCAGGATGCCTGGGAGAGGATATGAAAAGCTAGGAAACATGCCAAATAAATCTTCACGGGTGTGAAGGACCAGAAAGGTTAACAAGTGACATCAAACTAACCTCTCGTTTTCAGGGAGGGGGAATGACAAAATGCAGGGAAATCCGCTAACGGTGTAAAGGTATTAATTCTTCCCTATCCAACCAGCACCTGGAGTTTAGAGATAGAACGGCTTAAATAGGATGCAGAAAATAGACGGAGAGACATGGCTGAAAAATAAAAAATAAAAAATAGTAAGGAACAGAGTTGCGGTTTTCAGCTGCATTCATAGAGTATTGACGGACAGTGATCACAATGTCCGGTGCAGATTTCCCAAGAAAAGGAACTCTGGGATCTCTTTAGATTACATGGCATCTGGGCATTCTGCCAGCAGAATGGAATGGAATGGAATGGAATAGAACGGAACGGAATGGAACGGAACGGAACAGAACAGAACAGAACAGAACAGAACAGAACAGAACAGAACAGGACTAATAGAAAACAGAATGGAATGGAATGGAATGGAATGGAATGGAATGGAATAGAATAGAATAGAATAGAATAGAATAGAATAGAATAGAATAGAATAGAATAGAATAGAATGTAGAGTACAGAATGTAGAGTAGAGTAGAGTAGAGTAGAGTAGAGTAGAGTAGAGTAGAGTAGAGTAGAATAGAGTAGAGTACAATAGAATAGAATAGAATAGAATAGAATAGAATAGAATAGAATAGAATAGAATAGAATAGAATAGAATAGAATAGGACTAATGGAAAATAGAATAGAATGGAATGGAATGGAACGGAACGGAACGGAACGGAACGGAACGGAACAGAACAGAACAGAACAGAACAGAACAGAATAGAATAACAGAGTTGCAAGGAACCTTGGAGGTCTTCTAGTCCAACCTCCTGCTTAGGCAGGAAACCTCATACCATTTCAGACAAACAATTGTCCAATCTCTTCTTAGAAACATATTTAAGCATTGGAGCAGAATGGAGCATTCACAACTTCTGGAGGCAGGTTGTTCCACTGGTTAATTGTTCTCACTGTCAGGAAATTTCTCCTTAGTTCTAGGTTGCTTCTCTCCTTGATTAGTTTCCACCCGTCACTTCTTGTCCTGCCCTCAGGTGCTTTGGAGAATAGCTTGATTCCTTCCTCTTTGTGGCAGCCCTGGAGATATTGGAACACTGCTATCTTGTCACCCCTAGTTAGTGGTTCAGCCCGGTTCTCCCGAGCCGGTTCGGTGATGATATGACGTCACTGAACCGGTTCTCCTCCCCCGCCCCCCCCACCCCCGCATTATTCTTACCTTTTATTTGGCCCCACCCCCAATCTATTGCTGCCTCCTGAGTCCCAGCTGATGGCTAGAGGGAAAAAAACTATTTAAACTCTTGCCGCGGGGCTTCAAAGGGCCGCCCTACAGCTGATCGGTGTTAAAAGAAAACAAATGAGTAGACCAGTGCCTGCAAAAATAAATTGGGTAGATCGGTATAGCTCTGCAAGCAGTTAAAAGCCTAGTAGACCAGTACCTCTGCTAAATCCTAAATAATTGTCACATGACCATCAAGCCACGCCCACAAAATAAGCCACGCCCACAGAACCGGTAGTAAAAAAATTTAGAACCCACCGCTGCCCTTAGTCCTTCTTTTCTTTCATCTTTTCATGTCCTTCTAGACATACTTTAGGATTCAACTTGAATGATTCCAGAATCAGAAGCCTAGATTCAATGATTTCTGGAGAAACAATTGAAGGCACCTGGGGGGCAGAATAAAATATTCAAGTTGCTGCTCATTTGCCTTCTATGCAGACCCTCTATCTGGAACACGTATGTACAGGTGTCCACAGGGAAGGGTCAAGGGTCAATGCAAATCAGAAAGGACCGAGCTTTCACTGCAAGTTGTGAATGCTCTGCTGAATTTTGATCCTGTTTCCGTGCATTTCCCTGCATGTGAGTTAGTCCTTTGAATACAGAACATAGAATAATAGAGTTGAGTTGGAAGGGAGCTTGGAGGTCTTGTAATCCAATCCTCTGCTTGAGCAGGAGACCCTATACCCTATACCAGTGATGGCTAACCTTTTTGCCATCGCGTGCCAAAAGCGGGGGTTGCATGGGGGGTCGCGGGTCCATGTGCCCACATCCATAATTCAATGTGCCCCGCCCTCCCGTGTATGCGCATGTGACCCCACACACACACTTCCCCCTGCTTTTGGCACATGATGGCACGGTGGGCCCGGTAGGCCCGTTTTTTCCCCCTCCCCAGGCTCCAGAGGCTTTCTAGGAGCCTGGGGAGGGCAAAAACAGCCTTCCCCATCCCCCCGGAGGCCTTCTGGAGGCCGGAAACAGCCAGTTTCCTGATTTCCGGTGGGACTGGAAGGCCTGAAAATCAGTTGGCCAGTGCACGCACGTACGCTGGAACTGAGCTAGGGCAACACTAATGTGCCCACCAATATGGCTCGGCGTGCCACCTGTGGCACCCGTGCCATAGGTTCGCCATCACAGCCCTATACCATTTCAGACAAATGGCTCTCCAGTCTCTTTTTGAAAGCCTCCACCGATGGAGCCTCCATAACTTCTGAAGACAACGCTGTTCCATTGGTTGATCGCTCTCACCGTAAGGAAATTTCCCCTTAGTTCTAGGTTGCTTCTCACCTTGGTTAGTTTCCACCCATTGCTTCTTGTCCTGCCCTCAGATGCTTTGGAGAAGAGCTTGACTCCCTCTTCTTTGTGGCAGCCCCTGAGATATCGGAACAGTGCACCACCCATCTCAAAAATCTTTTGGTGCTTTGGAAAATACGTTGAAAATAGTTTGTCTACTTTGATGTAGACAAAGTGGCATGG
Source organism: Pituophis catenifer annectens (assembly GCF_029215685.1). Taxonomy (NCBI): domain Eukaryota; kingdom Metazoa; phylum Chordata; class Lepidosauria; order Squamata; family Colubridae; genus Pituophis; species Pituophis catenifer. The sequence goes on from NW_027256888.1 coordinate 5,507,065, forward strand.
CAACAATCTCAGGAATGATGTTTATTGTTGTAGGGTATAGTAAGAAAGAGGGACGCGGTGTCTCAGTGGCTAAGAAGCTGAGCTTGTCGATCAGAAGGTCGGCAGTTCAGTGATCCGAATCCCTAGCACCGTGTAACGGGGTGAGCTCCCGTGACTTGTCCCAACTTCTGCCAACCTAGCAGTTTGAAAACACATAAAAAATGCATGTAGAAAAATAGGGACCACCTTTGGTGGGAAGGTAACAGCGTTCAGTGAGCCTTTGGCGTTGAGTCATGCCGGCCACATGACCACGGAGACATCTTCGGACAGTGCTGGCTCTTCGGCTTTGAAACGGAGAGGAGCACCGCCCCCTAGAGTCAGGAACAACTAGCACATATGTGTGGGGGAACTTTTACCTTTACCTATGGTAAGAAAGTCTCCAAAGTTCCTCTGTCCATCTTATAGCAAACAAAAATTAAGCTGTGGTCATTCTAAAGTGGTCCTTTGAAAGACATTTTTCTCTTTTAAAATGAAGGCACATCATTGTATGTGCTCCTGAAAGAAACACTGCATTTTTTTCCCCCTGTAAAAATATACGCTGAGGCCATCTGGTGGTCTAAGGTCATACTTTACATTTCATCCATGTAGCAGATTCCCACGATTGGGATAGATCCAGAGTTGTCATTTTTATAATCAGTTTTTTCCCCCCCATATAATTGCCTGGACAGAGGCTGGAAGCTTAATTTAGCACTTTAATTAATTAAGAATAGTACCTGAGCTGGATAGTTTTGACAAATGAATGTTATTGTTTTTTTGTTTTTTTATATATATATTTCAGAAGTTTTTGCTCAGTTGGCATCAAAGTCATAATTCAATGCAGGGGATGATGGATTCAAAAGAGCAAAGAGTGGCTAAAACAGAAGGAGTTGGCTATCTAGGTTTTCCAAAGGGAAAAAACATAGGAAAATTCTTCAAGACCCTACAGATGCCACCCAAACCTGGTAACCTGGTAACAAACCTGGTATAGAGCTGAGGTGGCGCAGTGGTTAGAGTGCAGCACTGCAGCTACTTCAGCTGACTGCTAGTTCAGCAGATCAGCGGATCAAATCTCACCGGCTCAAGGTTGACTCAGCCTTCCATCCTTCCGAGGTGGGTAAAATGAGGACCCAGATTGTTAGGGGGCAATATGCTATTTAATATACTGTCTTTGGTGTAAGCCGCCCAGAGTCCTCAGAGAGTGGGCGGCATAGAAATATGAATAATAATAATAAATAAAGATTTTCCACATTCTGGAAAGGGTATTCTTTAATAAATAATATGACATTTCGCTTCTCATTCACAGATAAACCTGCGAGTGCTTCAGCGACTCTCTAAAAGGATGCAAATGACCAGCTGTCTGCAAGGAATATGAGTCCTTCCATTCCCCACCATCCAGTCAGAGCTGAAGAAGCTTCTTGGATGAGAAGCTTCCAGTGGAATGGATGCACTGGCTCCCAGTGGTCTTCCAGGTGCGATTCAAAGTTTTGGTTGCTACCTTTAAAGCGCTCCATGGCATGGGACCTGGATATTTACGAGACCACCTTCTGCGTCCGATAGCCTCCCACTAACCAGTACGCTCCCACAGAGAGGGTCTCCTCAGGGTGCCATCAGTTAGACAGTGTCAACTGGTGACCCCTTTTGCCTCCTGAAAAAGCACCTTTGGGACAAACATGACCTGGAGGACTGAGAATGTCTATAGACTTTTAGCTATGCCATTTGGGATGAACACCTTTCAAATGGTGTGAGAATATGGATGGATTTCCAGAAAAGTTGCAGACTACAGGAACCATTAGCACTACTCAGGTGACCCTGAGGACACAGACAAACCTCCACGTGGCCTCAATGACTCTCTAAAAAGGTAAATGTTCCCCTTGCACATATGTGCTAGTCGTTCCCGACTCTAGGGGGTGGTGCTCATCTCCGTTTCAAAGCCGAAGAGCCAGCGCTGTCCAAAGACATCTCCGTGGTCATGTGGCCGGCATGACTAAACACCAAAGGCGCACGGAACGCTGTTTCCTTCCCACCAAAGGGGGTCCCTATTTTTCTACTTGCATTTTTTACCTGCTTTCGAACTGCTAGGTTGGCAGAAGCTGGGACAAGTCACGGGAGCCCACCCCGTTACGCGGCACTCGGGATTCGAACCGCCGAACTGCCGACCTTTCTGATCGACAAGCTCAGCGTCTTAGCAAATGACTATAAATCTTTCTATTCCCCACCATCCAGTCAGAGCTGAAGAAGCTTCTTGAAGGGGAAGCGAAACATCTTCAAAGAAAACAAAATCCAAGAAAGTCCAGTTGCCTCCTGAAAAAGCACCTTTGGGATTGCATTCTAAATAAAACATGGAGTCTATCGTGTTGACTTATCCTTGGTTTCTGGGCAGTCAAGAAACCCTTCCCCCCCATGGATCTATTTGAAGTTATTACATTATATGGAGCCTGGTGGCGTAGCTGATTAGGCACTGTTACAGTGCATCAGCTGCCTGCAATTACTGCAAGTTCAAATCTCACCAGGCTCAAGGTTGACTCAGCCTTCCATCCTTTCTAAGGTAGGTGAAATGAGGACCCAGTTTGTGGGGGCAATAAGATGACTTTGTATAAATATACAAAAGTATGAAGGCTATTGCTTAACGCATTGTAAACCGCCCTGAGTCTCCGGAGAAGACTCAAAATAAAAAAAATAAATACAAGAAATAGGATTATGTTTATAAAAAGAAAGCTAAGGCTTCATTGTTAATGGCTCAGAGAAATATCATTTATCCCCACGTGGAAAAAAAAATGGTGACTGCTCTTTCAGGGAATGTATGCTGCAGAATGTTTTTGTTCATAAGAGAGTTATAACTGACATAATATTTTGAACTCAGTAAGTCCTTTGACATGTACCCTGTTTCTCCGAAAATAAGACCTCCCCAAATAATATGCCCAATCAGGCTTTTGAGCTCATGTGCTAAAATAAGCGCCCTCCGAAAATAAGTCCTCCCCAAAAATAAGTCCTCCCTGAAAATATTTAAACGCATGAGCAGCTGGTCCCCGCCATTTCCTCTGGTTAGAGTTAGGGAGACAGAGCTGGAAATCAGGTAAGATGGCAAGAGTAGCCCCGTCTTGCTCCATGCGCCCTAAAATAATAAGACCTCCTTGAAAATAAGGCCAAGCACTTATTTCAGAGTTCAAAAAAGTATAAGACAGGGTCTTATTTTCAGGAAAATGTGGTATTTATTTAAATACTGTACATCTCCCCCCTCTATCTCCATGGCCTTAAGAACAGCTTAAGGAAAAGTGAAACTCATTTTCTAAATCAAGGATGGGACAATGGACTTAATGACATGTGCTTTTATTTATTTATTTTAGTTTATTAGTCATATTTCTATGCCGGCCACTCTCCAAGGACTCTGGGCGGCTTGCACCAAAGACAGTATACTAAATAGCATATTGCCCCCTAACAATCTGGGTCCTCCTTTTACCCACCTCGGAAGGATGGAAGGCTGAGTCAACCTTGAGCCGGTGAGATTTGATCCGCTGATCTGCTGAACTAGCAGTCAGCTGAAGTAGCTGCAGTACTGCACTCTAACCACTGCGCCACCTCAGCTCTTAACCAAGTCCAGGAAACACTATCTTCTAAATAACATCTGCAAGAAGACAAGGCAGAAGATTCTCCAGCCATTGACACATGAAGAGGCTGCCTCAGGGAGACATTTAAATGGTATATGGGTGATTTGTCCCCATTACACGTTAGTCTGTGTGCAGCTCGATATGCAGCTAATCCCACCTTATCTCCAATAAAACAGACCATGTGCATAGACCTGAATGCTTTATTGAAAGAACAGGATAGGGTGAAACTGGGGAAAACAGGAATACATACAGTGAGAACCAAATACAAGATAGGTAGTATTGAGTTACTGCTGAACATAACAATTAATTAATACCAGGAATTTAAATTTCACCAGCGATGCTCTGTGTGTGGGATGTGGGCTTGTCCTTGGATGACCACATGCCATGGATTAAGATAGATTGTTCTTTGTGCTTCTGCCTTCTTCAAATGCTGAAGGAAATGGAGTCTGGCTTCCAAGCATGCAGTTGTTTTGAGAGTGCGGGCTGATGGGTAATGGGGCGGGGTTAGCTTTAAATAATATACTTGGTATGTGTCTCTCTGGCCACTAGATGGGGCTAGAGAGAAACAACAGTATATTAAAGATTGTCTGTTGGGGCATATTTGTCCCTCCAGCCACTAGATGGGGCTAGAGAGCAACAGCAATATATAAAAGTTATATGCTGGGGCACGACAATCAGAATGACCTTGGAAGACCTGACTAAGAGATGCTATCTAGGGAAGATTAGATAAGAGAGAGAAGAGCCCACAGCTATATAATGGGTGGAACAAGAAGGTCAAGAGGGATTATCTCTACATTCTCGGGTTGTAAAGGCAACAACAGGGGAACTGTACTTTCAGACTAGCGAGATTGATGTCAGGTAGACCAGACAGGAAACACAACCCGATAAGCTAATTCTATTTTACTATAAAGCTACACCAGCAGAATCTCCACATGTTGATTCACCTCCTGAAAGAGCTTCCATTTTAACCCTGACTTGTCCCTCCACTCCCAAATCCACTTAGGAAGAACATTCAAGAATACTTCCTTCTTTGCCCCTACAGAGACCTGACATTTACCGTATTTTTCGGACTATAAGACTCACTTTTTTGTCTCCCAAAAGGGGGTGAAAATGTCTCTGCGACTTATAGACCGAATATTGCCAAAGCCCCACCCACCTGCTGGCTGTTTTTTGGCCTCCCCATGCCCCATTTTTGGGCCTTTTTTTCGGCCTTTTTCAGGCCTTTTCGGCCCATTTTGGGGGCTTTTTTCAGCCCATTTTTGAGGCTTTTTCCCAGCCCATTTTCAAGGCCTTTTTCAGCCCATTTTCAAGGCCTTTTTTGGCCTGTTTTGAGGCTTTTTTGGCCCGTTTTCAAGGCTTTTATCGGTCCATTTTTGTGTGTGTGGAAAAAACAGATTTAAAAAAGCCAAAAAAAAAAAAGTGCCAAAAAAAGCCCCCAAAATGGGCCAAGAAAAGGTCTCAAAACTGGGCTGAAAAAAAGTCTCAAAACCGGGCTGATAAAAGCCCCCCCCAAAAGGCCCAAAATGGAGTATGTGGAGGCCAAAAGCTTTTTGTTGTTGTTTTCCTCTTCTAAATTTAGGTGCGTCTTATAGTCCGAAAAATACGGTACTTCAATCCGGCCCTACAATTGCATCCCTCCCTACCGATGAATTTTCTTCATGACGTTTTGGTTGGTCCACTTGAACTGGAGATGTTGAGCCAGATCATTCCGGCCAATTTTGCAGAGGTAGCGAGAGAGAAGCTTGAGCTTGTCAGCGGACCTGGGAAGACTCCGTCTCCAGAAACACAGAAGCTCGTAGATCTGCTGGGTGAGGTTATCAGGACACTTCAGTCTAATGAACTGAAGAGTGCTTCGGTGGAGAGGCAGGTATTGGGCGAGAAAGTTGGCATTCTCTTCCGACAGCTCTTCCGACAACCAGTACAGCAAGTTGTCCCACATGACCTCTGCTAGTCAGAATATTTATAAAGAGATGGAATTGAATGCAATTAATAACAATAACAATAACAATAATAATAATTTGCAGCAAAATTTCACAAACTGACTACCTACAACGCCATGACCGTGTTGCTAAGATCATTCACTGGAAATTGTGCCAGAAGTTTGGATTTGAGTACAGCAAAAACCACTGGGAACATCAGGTTGAGAAAATTTTAGAGAATGAGAAACTCAAGATCTTGTGGGACTTTAGGATTCAGACTGACAGGCACTTGGTCCACAACACACCTGACATAACAATAGTTGAAAAGAAAAAAGGATGGTTCATTGACATTGCAATACCTGGTGATGCACGGATTGAAGATAAGCAGCAAGAAAAAAATCACAAAGTACCGGGACTTACAAATTGAAGTTGAATGACTGTGGGAAAAAAAATCGTGTGTTGTCCTGATTGTAATTGGAGCCCTTGGAGCAATACCCAAAGGGCTACCTCACTATTTAGAAATTCTAAATTTACCGGACTTGAACATTTTGACTCTACAAAAAACCACCTTACTCAGAACAGCTTACATCCTCCGACGATACCTTAACAGTTCCTAGGTCCTTGGTTAGGACTCGAGCTGCTGAGCTATTAACCAGCCTCAAAGGCTGTGAATCTCACTAAAGATTAACCAATAATAATAATAATAATCACTGAAGACACAGGGCACATGACATGGATTTTGTTGCATTCTTATACTTGTTAATTAACATAGTTACTTTGGTTTTTTTTAAACAATTTGATCTATTTTTCTCTCTTTGAAAATGGTGATAAGGTGTGGGAAGTTAGCACCCAGCCCTCTCCTAGGAAAATGAAATATTTTAGGAAATATTAAAAGGGCAGAATATTTCCCCTAAAAGGGAGGCAGAAACTCAGCCCCCCGCCCCCCACTTTGTTAAAGGGCCATTAAGGTCTGAGCCAGTCCATTCTACATAACAAAGATCTACCTCCTTCAGGCAGAGTCATTTAATTGCCCTTCATTGCATTACCCAACAAGAATCAACCAAACACAGCACACAGACAACCTACAAAGCTAGCCATGACATCTGACAGCAACCAGTCAGGATACTCTTCCTGTGCTCCAGGAAGTTCAAAGCCAGAGAGGGTATAAAACCCAGGGACTCTCAGCATCTCTTCCCTTTTTGCCCAGGATCTCAAGCCATGTGATCCTGTTCATCAATAAACCTTCTTTCCAAGCAACTTCCATGAATCCAGTGTCTTTTTCCCCACTTGGAACTGAACCCAGAAGGATATTTCTTCCAACACTAAATTGGAAATATTAAAAAGGCAGAATATTATATTTTCCCTAAAGGAGAAGCATGTTTTTAAAGACAAACTCAGAGCCTCAGCTCCTTTCCCTGCAAGCAGATATTTTGGTGCCAACCTATCTACAAGACAAAGGCTGGGCCAACTTATCTACAACACAAAAGACATGGCTCTCAGGACATGATAGGATTAGCCCTCACTCAAGATCCAAACCAGGACAAACCCATTAAGCCATAATAGGAATTGCCCAAAGTCCCTTCATTACATCATCACCCAGCAAGGTTCAACCAGGCCTGGGAGACTGACAACCAATCAGAGTGTCAACTCACAAAGCATCCCTGATCTGCTCTCCAGTTGCCATAAGCAAGGGGGATGGGAAAACCGGCGAAGCAGCATGGCAGCCAAAAAACAAAAGCACATTCCAGACATATCTCTAAAGGCTGTCTCCCAGGGTTACCCACAGCGGGCGGAGGGGAGTGATCTCTACAACCCGTGAAATTGCTCCATTGGCGAATGTGATTGATGACACACCCTGGAGCGGGAAGGGGGAAACAGGATTATGCCTGGGTTGTAAATTACGTGGGGTCAGAGTTGGCTTAAATTGGAACGTGCGGACACGAAGCTCCTAATAAATAATTGGATTTTTTTTGAAGCTTGACTTGACCTAATTGAAGCTCACGATTTAATTAGGGCATCTGTCGGAACCCTGACACAGAGTGCATTCCTTACACAGGAATAGGAAGCTGCAAGGCAGGGTCCAAGAGAGGGTATAAATCTCTCTCACCCATGCCCAGGACTTCAAACCATGTGGTCCTGTCCACCATTAAACCAACTTTCCAAGCAGTCTCCATGTTTCCAGTATCTTTCTCCCCACTTGGAATTGAACCCAGCTGGACATTTCTTCCAACAAAGGCTTATCAAACCTTTGCAGACTGGAACGGGGGAAAGCTTTTTCTCTTATTGCTTGTATGGATTGACTGATAGCTTCTAAACATTTCTGAACTGCAAAGAGAATTTGTAAGAGGGCCTGTCCGGACGATGTTTCCTGATAAGAGAACTGCTTGTGAGCGCTAAATTGACATCTGGTTTGTCTCGTGAACTCCAAACAACCTTTTTCCTTATTAACATCCCCAAATTTACATCTCTTCTGGCTTCACATTTCATTTTAATGAACATGTGTGGTATTACGGGATACAGATATGTAACACGTTTGATTAATTTTTTTTTCCAGTTTTTCCCCGCAATGCCATCATCTGCTAAATAACTAATTCCCACCACACTGTCAAACTATTTACTAAGACTGTATTACTACTACACATCTTCCTATTTACCTATCCCCTTTCTATTTATGATTATAACCTTGTTGCTTGTATCTTTATGATTCATATCGTTTTATTTAGTGTCCCAGTATGATTTATGTTGCTTATTTAGTATCCTATGATTATCCGTATGTGTGGTATCTTATGATTCATGGTGAATGTATTTAGGATGACTATGATCATGATTATCATATATCTTTCATGTACACTGAGAGCTTATGCACTGAAGACAAATTCCTTGTGTGTCCAATCACACTTGGCCAATAAAGAATTCTATTGTATTGTATTGTATTGTATTGTATTGTATTGTATTGTATTGTATTGTATTGTATTGTATTGTATTGTATCGTATCCTATCCTATCCTATCCTATCCTATCCTATCCTATCCTATCCTATCCTATCCTATCCTATCCTATTCTATTCTTCCCTTCCCTTCCGTTCTACTCTACTCTGTTCTACTCTACTCTGTTCTACTCTGTTCTACTCTACTCTACTCTACTCAGTTCTATTCTATTCTATTCTATTCTATTCTATTCTATTCTATTCTATTCTATTCTATTCTATTCTATTCTATTCTATTCTTCCCTTCCCTTCCCTTCCCTTCCCTTCCCTTCCCTTCCCTTCCCTTCTGTTCTACTCTACTCTGTTCTACTCTACTCTACTCAGTTCTATTCTGTTCTATTCTATTCTATTCTGTTCTGTTCTGTTCTGTTCTGTTCTGTTCTATTCTATTCTTCATTCTATTAACTCTTCTCTTCTCTTCTCCATGTAACTGATTTCTTATGCAAAGGAGAAGTTATTCTTGTCCTGTCCAATCATCTTTCCTCTTGATTCTCTTTGATGCCTTAGCTATACAGTGAAATGTAAGCCAAGGTCTGGGTTCCCTCTTTGAATGAGAGGAATTCCTTTTTATCAGAACATTCTAATAAATTGTACAAAATGATCTTCCTGTCTCGGTCTGTCTCATTGGAAAAGGTGCATGCCGAGGCACGAGCCTAAAATCCTACAAATATTCTCCTTTATTGGAACTCCCTAGTGCTGTGAGGCTCTTAAATGTATAGGGTTGAGCTGTATGCCCTTTGGGGGGGGGCGGTATCAAACGTTACCTGATATATCTGTTGAGATTCTCTTTGTGCTTTGTGGGCGGCTGATCAGTTTCTCCTTCTGTTAAGGTGGAAGATATGAAAAGAAAAAGAAATATTACTGGGGGTTATTAAATGAACCAGAGAGAGACCTCTGCAGAGACAATCAGGGGGATTCCTTTCCTTTCCTTTCCTTTCCTTTCCTTTCCTTTCCTTTCCTTTCCTTTCCTTTCCTTTCCTTTCCTTTCCTTTCCTTTCCTTTCCTTTCCTTTCCTTTCCTTTCCTTTCCTTTCCTTTGTCTCTCCCTTTCCTCTCCCTTCCCTTCCCTTCCCCTCTCCCTCTCCCTCTCCTTCTCCTTCTCCTTCTCCCTCTCCCTCTGCCTCTCCCTCCCCTTTCCCTCTCCCTTCCCTTCCCTTCCCTTCCCTTCCCTTCCTTTCCATCCTTTCCTTTCCCCTTCCCCTTCCCCTTTCCCTTCCCCTTGCCTTCCTTTTGCTATTTTTCCTTCCCTTCCCTTCCTCTTTTCTTTCTTCCTTCCCTTCCCTTCTCTTTCCTATTTTTCCTTCCCTTCCCTTCCCTTCCCTTCCCTTCCCTTCCCTTCCCTTCCCTTCCCTCCCTTTCCTATTTTTCCTTTCCTTTCCTTTCCTTTCCTTTCCTTTCCTTTCCTTTCCTTTCCTTTCCTTTCCTTTCCTTTCCTTTCCTTTCCTTTCCTTTCCTTTCCTTTCCTTTCCTTTCCTTTCCTTTCCTTTCCTTTCCTTTCCTTTCCTTTCCCTTCCCTTCCCTTCCCTTCCCTTCCCTTTTTGATTAACTGTGTCATTTAATTACGTGATCAGGACTGAAGTCCTCTTAACTTCCCAAAAACTCTTCAAAGAATAAATAACATCCTGGCCTTCCCAATAAAATAGATTTCAAGCCAGACCTTTGCAGCCTAAATTAAACAGTAGCTGAGGTGCCCTTGGTGCTCTCTGAGTCTCCTTCTTTTCTTACAGACGTTTCATGACCCAACTCGGTAACATTATCAGTTCTAGTAAGGACTGCTGTTTGCTGTCAGTTTATATTCTGGGGACTTGCCTGTCTGTGTGGGTGGGGGAGTCTTAGGGATTCATTGGTCGGGCTGTTTGCTGATGGCTCTTTGACAGTTTCTTGATTGGGGTATTGCTTACTTGATTGTTGGTCTGAAGTTGACCTTGGAGTTAATGAGTGCTGATTACTGGTGGAGACATTATGGGATGCAACTAGGCAGAGGTGGGTTTCAGCAGGTTCTGACCAGTTCTCCAGAACCGATAGCGGAAATTTTGAGTAGTTCGGAGAACCGGTAAGTACCACCTCTGACTGGCCCCGCCCCCATCTATTCTCTGCCTCCTGAGTTCCAGCTGATCGGGAAGAAATGGGGATTTTACAGTATCCTTCCCCTGCCACGCCCACCAAGAAACACACACAGAACCCGTAGTAAAAATTTTTTGAATCCCACCACTGCCGCTAGGGAATATTACAGTGGTGGGTTTCAAATTTTTTTACTACCGGTTGTGTGGGCGTGGCTTGGCTTGGTGGGTGTGGCATGGCTTGGTGGGCGTGGCTTGGTGGGCGTGGCAGGGGAAGGATACTGCAAATTTCCCATTTTCTCCCAATCAGCTGGGACTCAGGAGGCAGAGAATAGATGGTGGTGGGGCCAGTCTGAATTTTTACTACCGGTTCTCCGAACTACTCAAAATTTCCACTACCGGTTCTCCAGAACTGGTCAGAACCTGCTGAAACCCACCTCTGGAACATTACTACAGATTATAACACCCTCATGTTAAGAAACAGCTCACCTTTGGCAAAGTCAGAGCCAGCTTGCACAGGAGGGAATCTTGCTCGTGATCTTCTAGCGGAAGAGATTCTACGTGGTTGAGGGCAGCGTCTTTTGCCACTTTGTAAAACAAGGCCGTTCCTTTATAATGGGGTGAACTGTAGTTACCAAATTCATCCACTTCCTTGATCCGAAGAGCAAGCCGGGGTTTTCTTTGAGCGTGAAAAGCAAGCTTGTAACTTTTTCCATAGGTGTTCCCGTCATCTGCACAGGTGAGACACAAATGTTAAGCTACCAACTACTCAATTTAGAAAAAAAAAAACCCACAAAAATATAAAAATGCGATCAATGGATTTAATTTGGCACAGAAACCTTCCTTCCCAGGGGTGAAATTCACTTACCTTCCCTAACGGTTCACAAACGTGCGTGCACCTCAAAGCCTTCTGTGCATGCACAGAGGCCGAAAATCGTCACAAAAAAGGGACGTCGTGACGTCCGCATGGGTGGGTGGGGCATCGTGCATTCAGCCCTACCGTATCGCGCGATCCGGTAGGAACCGGATGAATATCACCCCTGCTTCCTTCCTGTTTTGAATCTCCTAAAACAGATGGTTGATTTAGTCTGGTTTGTGAGATCGAAGCAGTTGCTTCCAACTCAATGTAAGAACAATTGTTTTGGTGTTGTTGTTTTTTTAAAGAATTCATAGAAAAGTCTGCTCCCTTATTCCCCCAAATCAAATTGACCATCCAAACAGGATCCACTAAATCCAGACACCTGGAATTAAGGAGAAACTTTCTAACAGTGAGGACAATAAACCAGTGGGACAGAAGTTGCCTTCAGAAGTTATGGGTGCTCCATCACTGGCGGTTTTAAAGAAGAGACTGGACAGTCACTTGTCTGAAATGATATAGAGCCGTGATGGCGAACACTGTACACAGCATATATGGTGTACCCAAGCGAATTATCTCTGACAGGGGACCCCAATTTACCACCCGATTCTGGAAGCTTTTCCTACTGCAGATAGGAACAGATCACAGTGGAAGGGGGGGGGGTGTTGCGATTAGGACTATATACATGGTGATACAAGGTGATGGATGAGACACAAGGAGGGAGGGAAACCTGGGGTTTATGGAGCAGATGATAAACGGAGTTTATCATTTTTCACTCAACATCTATGGCAAGTGTGCCCGAGGTAGCATGCAGAGCCATCTTTCCAGGCACGCAAGCTGTCACCCAACTCACCTGGTGTCAGCACTTCAAGCTGCATTTACTCTAGTGCTGATATAAGAAGGAGAAGCGGAGGCGTCTGGAAAGGGACGTTTGACTTTTCACCTACTTATTTTCCCTGGAGATAATATCCCCTAGGAGATGGGATGGGAGGAGGGAAATTCCTTTGAGCTGAAGCAGTAGATTAGGGGTAGAGTGACTTGGAAGATGGCCAATGAGTGCAGAGGAGTGGGGAATGGAAAGGGAGGGTTTTGGGTCTGGAAGTCAGTGTTGGCTGCGATGGAGTCGGAGTTAAAATGTCGTGCTTAATAAATGGGAGTTTTTCATCAAAGACTTTGTTTCAAATGCAATTTATTTGAGACAACCTCGAAACCTGACACCTGGAGCTGAACATACGTGAACTCCCCAGCTGGTGTTCAGGAAAATTGTTTCCTGATTTCCAGTGGGCTCAGAAGGCCCGAAAATTAGCTGGCCGATGCGCGCATGCATGCTGGAGCTGAGCTAAGGCAATACTTGCGTGCCCACAGATATGGCTCTGTGTGCCACCTGTGGCACGTGTCCCATAGGTTCGCCATTACGGATCTATTTATTGTATTTTATTTTATTTTTATTTATTGGTTCGATTTATATGCCACCCTTCTCCGGAGACTCAGGGCGACTTACAATGCGTTAAGCAATAGCCTTCATCCTTTTGTATATACCTGCTTAGTAGGGCTTTCAGGCCCCCCTAAGCGGTGTTATTTTTTATACAAAGTCAGCTTATTGCCCCCACAATCCGGGTCCTCATTTTACCTACCTCGGAAGGATGGAAGGCTGAGTCAACCTTGAGCCTGGTGAGATTTGAACTCGCAGTAATTGCAGGCAGCTGGTGCTACTTAACAGCACTTTAGTCTGCTGCACCACCAAGGCTCTATACCATCTCAGACAAGAGCTTGAGCTGGCGGCTGTCCTAGAAAACCTCCAAGGTCCCTTCCAGATCTATTCTGATCGATTGACCTTAATTTGGAAAGATACCGTAATTTAAATACACGGTTTGGAAGCCAGCTTTGACAATCTAAACTGTATGCGGGATCCACACAGGCTTTGATTCAATGGGAACATCCCTATTATTTGCCTCTCTTTTCATAAAACGGGTTTGTTTGTCTCTCCGTGTAACATCAGTGCCTGTTCCTTGAGCAAACAATGACTTATGAGTGATGGTACACGAAGCTCCCCGGAGTATGGCTGAATTTCATTACCTCTGTAATTAAAACACTACACTGTTACAGTTAGCTGGGGACAAACTCTTGCTCTTAAAGTCATCCCCATACCACAACTTTCTGGGGGGGAAATTGTTCCTGGGGGGGGGAGAAATCCTGCTTTGAGCAGTTCCAACTATGGGGGGTAATCCAGGAGAGATCCAATCTAAAAAGAAGGAGAAATTTCCTGACAGCAAGAACAATGAATCCATGGAATGGTTTGCCTTCAGAAGTTGTGGTTTTTAAGAAGAGATTAGTCAGCCATCTGTCTGAAATGATAATAGTGTCTCCTGCTCACATAGGAAGTTGGACTAGATGAGTTTTGAGGTCTCTTTTCTACTCTGTTATTCTGTTCTCTTCTGTTCTAACTGCTAATTACACAAGGAGCTGCTGATACGGTTCTACAGAGGAATTATGGAGTCTGTCATCTGCACCTCCATAACTGTCTGGTTTGGCTCTGCAACCCAACAAGACAGACACAGACTTCGGAGGATAATCAGAACTGCAGAAAAAACAATGGCTACCAACCTGCCTTCCATTGAGGACCTGTATACTGCACGACTCAAAAAGAGGGCTGTGTAAATATCTACAGACCCCTTGCATCCTGGACATGAACAGTTTCAACTCCTACCCTCAAAACGACGCTATAGAGCACTGCACACCAAAACAACTGGACACAAGGACAGTTTTTTCCTGAATGCCATCGCTCTGCTAAACAACTAATTCCCACAACACTGTCAAACTATTTACTAAGACTGTATTACTATTCTTCTTCTCATCCTTCCTATTACCTATCTCCTTTTTCTACTTATGACTATAACCTTGCTGCTTGTATCTTACGATTTATATTGTTTTATTTAACTTCCTAGTATGATTTTGATTGCTTATTTAGTATCCTATGACTATCACTAAGCGTTATATCTTATGATTCGCAATGAATGTATTGATGATGACTATGATCATAAGTTATCACTTATATCTTTTATGCACACTGAGAGTTTATGCACTGAAGACAAATTCCTTGTGTGTCCAATCGCACTTGGCCAATAAAGAATTCTATTCTATTCTATTCTATTCTATTCTATTCTATTCTATTCTATTCTATTCTATTCTATTCTATTCTATTCTATTCTATTCTATTCTATTCTAATTGATATTAAACATCAGCACCAGGAATAATGGGATAGATTGTCTCCTGAGGCAACAATTTGGTACTTCCTGGGCCTATAACCGACCAGCCTCCAAAATGGACTGTTATTTTATCCCTGTGATCTTTTTTCTTTTAATTAAACATAAAAAATTCAGTGTCTACATAAACAGTGTGTTATCTGGGTAGAAGTAATTTTGAGAAAAAAAAATAATAATAGTAATATTCATAACATTAATAATGATTACATATTAGAATAGAATAGAATAGAATAGAATAGAATAGAATAGAATAGAATAGAATAGAATAGAATAGAATAGAATAGAATAGAATATTTATTTATTAGTTCAATTTATATATGCCGCCCTTCTCCGGAGACTCAGGGAGGCTTACAATGCGTTAAGCAATAGCCTTCATATTTTTGTATATACCTGCTTAGTAGGGCTCTTTGGCCCCCCCGAGCGGTGTTCTATTTTAAACAAAGTCAGCTTATTGCCCCCACAAACCGGGTCCTCATTTTACCTACCTCGAAAGGATGGAAGGCTGAGTCAACCTTGAGCCTGGTGAGAATTGAACTCGCAGTAATTGCAGGCAGCTGGCAGCTAAGTACTACTTTAACAGCAGCAGTTTAGTCCACTGCACCACCAAGGCTCTGAATAGAATAGAATAGAATAGAATAGAATAGAATAGAATAGAATAGAATGGAATGGAATGGAATGGAATGGAATGGAATGGAATGGAATGGAATGGAATAGAATAGAATAGAATAGAATGGCCAAGTGTGATTGGACACACAAGGAATTTGTCTTGGTGCATATGCTCTCAGTGTACATAAAAGAAAAGATACGTTCATCAAGAATCATAAGGTACAACACTTAATGATAGTCATAGGGAACAAATAAGCAATCAAATCATATTAGGAAACAGTCAATATAAATCTTAAGGATACCAACAAGAAGGTTACAGTCATAATAACAGTAATATTTACAATAATATTTACCATTTTAGTGAACCATCTTTATATAATTAGTCATTCTTTTATGCTTTTAAATTTATAACTTCTGTTTCTGTTAGTTAGCCATTGATAAAACAAATCCCATGTTAAAAAGTATTCAGTTTCTTCCTTCTCCTTAATTTTAAGTGTTAATCTATCCATGTCTGCACATTCAAATATTTTTTTTAATACATTTTCTTCTGTAGGGATCTCTTTGTTTTTCCACTGTTGTGCAAACACAATTCTAGCCGCTGTTAACACATATAAAATTAAATATGTATTCCCTTTATTATATTTTTATGGGAAGATACCCAACAAAAACGATTTCAAGCTGGCATCAAGGTTACCTCATTTTTTTTGGAATCTAGCTGTTGGGCTAAGAATGGTGTCTTGTCAATCCATTGGACACCACCCCTCCAAAAAAATGAAGAAAAAAAAAGCAGGGGAAAGAGATTTATTCAAACATCCTCTTTAGACATGTGGCGAAAACAGATAAGCCGAAAATAATGCAGCCAGGCTGTGAGGAAGAGATTGGTTAGGCCTCTTTTTTTTTTTTTTTTTTTTAAAAATCATTTTCTGATGGATGTGGTTTATCTGGCACTAGCCCCTTTCACCCATCAGATAGATGGTAGAGCTGGTGTTTTGTTACAAGCTGATTACACTTTGTGTTAGCAATGACTGGACTGCGTTCTCCTTGTGTGTCGATTGTGGTTTGCATGGATTTGATTCGCCCATGATTCTTTCTCATTGTCGGCTGCCTTCATTGTCTTCTCTCTCCCTTTCAGGTGACACACAAAAAAAGAGGGTTATAAATCCAATTAGATGTAATCAAAATTTAGGACAAAGATATGGAGGGGTTAAGGGAGAAGATATGGAGGGGTTAAGGGATAATACTAAAAAGCAGAGACATCACCCTGCCAACAAAAGTGCGTATAGTCAAGGCTCTGGTTTTCCAAGTTGCAATGGATGGCTGTGAAAGTTGGACCATAAGGAAGGCTGAGTGCCAAAGAATGGAGGCCTTTGAAGATGCTGGAGAAGACTCCTGCGAGTCCCTTGGACTGCAAGGCTATCCAACCGGTCAGTCCTAGAGGAGATCAACCTTGGCTGCTCTTTAGAAGGCCAGATCCTGAAGATGAAACTCAAATTCTTTGGCCACCTAATGAGAAGGAAGGACTCCCTGGAGAAGAGCCTAATGCTGGGAAAGATTGAGGGCAAAAGAAGAAGGGGACGGCAGAGAATAAGGTGGCTGGATGGAGTCACCGAAGCAGTAGGCGTGAGCTTCAATGGACTCCAGAGGATGGTAGAGGACAGGAAGGCCCTGGAGGAAAGTTGTCCATGGGGTCACGATGGGTCGGACATGACTTTGCAACTAACAACAACAACAACAACAAAGGGAGAAGGGATTGTCTTGATGGCCTGTTCTTTAAGGTTTTTGAGTTCACTGAAACTCCTCCATCCTTCAGAACTGTGGACCTTTCGGGACTGACTAACCCTAAGAGATTTAAATCAGAACCAGCAGAATGTCTGTTTGTATGTTTATTGAGTTTATCATGTTTATTCTGAAGCCCCAGTGATGAAATGGTAAGCGACAAGAAAATAAGGAAGACTGAAGTAAACGGTTTTCTTGTTTTTCAAATAAATGCCTCACATATATATTTAGGAAGCACAGACTTATCTAATCCAGAGGTGGGCTTCAGATCCTTTAGCAACGGGTTCGGTTCCCCGTTACTGGGTGGGGGTTGCCATGGTGGGCATGGCCTAGTCAGCCGCCTGTACCACGGCAGGGTGTATGTGTGTTTCACCCTCCCCAGGCTCCGGAGGCTTTTCTTGAGCCTCCGAGAGGGCGAAAACTGCTTTCCCCGGGGTCTGGAGGCCCTCCAAAGGCCAGAAACAGGCCCGTTTCTGGACTTCTGGAACTTCCAGGAGGCCCATTTTTCACCCTCCTTTAGCTCCAGAGCGTTTCCTCGAGCCTCAGGGAGGGGGAAAACTGTTTTCCCCCGGGGTCTGGAGGCCCTCCAGAGGCCAGAAACAGGCCTGTTTCCGGACTTCCGGAACTTCCAGGAGGCCCATTTTTCACCCTCCTTTAGCTCCGGAGCGTTTCCTCGAGCCTCAGGGAGGGAGAAACCTGCTTCCCCCGGGGTCTGGAGACCCTCCAGAGGCCAGAAACAGGCCCGTTTCTGGATTTCCGGAACTTCCAGTAGTCCATTTTTACCCCTCCCAGACCCTCCGCGCGATCCCTGCATTTACTTATTTATTTATTTATTTATTAATCAAATTTCTATACCTCCCTACTCCCGAAGGACTCAGGGCAGTGAACAGCCAAGATAAAATACAGATAATACAAATATTAAAAAAATCCCTTAAAATTATTAAATATTTCGGCCGAAACACAGATTAAAACACCCAATTTATAAAATCACGAATTAAAAAATTTAAAAATTTAAAAGATGGGAGTTAGGCCAGGCCAGCTTGCTGAAATAGAAAAGTTTTGAGAGCACGGCGAAACGTGCGTAGGTCCGGGATCTTCCGTATCTCTGGGGGGAACTCGTTCCAGATGGTAGGTGCCCCCACAGAGAAGGCTCTCCCCCTGGGGGCCGCCAGTCGACACTGTTTGGCTGATGGCACCCTGAGGAGCCCCTCTCTATGGGAGCGTACTGGTCGGTGAGAGGCTATTGGTAGCAGAAGGTGGTCTCGTAGATACCCCGGTCCGATGCCATGGAGCGCTCTAAAGGTGGTAACCAAAACCTTGAAGCACACCCGGAAGACCACCAGGAGCCAGTGCAGCTCGCGCAGGAGGGGGGTCACATGGGAGCGCCACGTCGCTCCCATAACCACCCGCGCGGCTGCATTCTGGACCAGCTGGAGCCTCCAGGTGCTCCTCAAGGGGAGCCCCATGTAGAGAGCATTGCAGTAGTCCAAGCGGGAAGTAATGAGAGCATGAGTGACCGTATTTAATGAGTCCCGATCCAGAAAGGGACGCAACTGGCGAATCAGGCAGACCTGATAAAAAGTCTTGGAATAATATATACCCTGATAAAAATACTTGGAATGATGAATGGGCGGCGTGGAGACTCCTGGGAAGGGTGGGGCAGGGTGGGCGTGGCAAGCCAGGGATGGCATTTGGGGATTCGCTGAACATCGGCAATCCTTGGCTAAAGGATCTCCCAAACCCTGCTGAACCCTCAGGAGTCCACCCTTGATCTAATCTGCATATTTGGGGGAGGGGATACTGTGGTGATTTGTTCCTGCCAGTGCAAAGTGCACATCTGAACAGAACTTTAGCGCTAGAACCGATTAAGATCCTATAAATACCAGGAGCCGTCAATCATAAAACCCATAAATTCACTAATTCACAAAACAATGGAGTGCTTATTATAGAGAAATGACCGAATAAGTTGCTCACACACAAAATATCCCTGTCAAGAAAGCAAAACTGTTTTTTTCTTATCTTTGAAAGTCTCATTTGTAAAGTCCAAACAGCAAGACCGATAGCCTGCAACGATCTGCGGAATGGAATTTTGAATGATTAAACTTGATTTACCTGAAGCAAAAATATTGCCACTGAATCTAAAGGAAACCTGCTCTCCTTCCCTCATCTTAAATGTCTTGGAAGGTTCTGGAGGGCCGCAATATCCTTCCTCACGTAGAGAATGCAGCTCCATGCTTAATTCTTTAGAGGGAACCAATAAGACAAGGATCTTGTAAGGGTCGTCTTTATTCTGCCACAGTACCACCTTCACCATGACGTTGTGGATGGCGTGTTCCAGATTCTGAATAAACTGAACGAGATGTCCGTTGTCCATAGCAGAAGATAAGCGGATGATAATAAATCTGCGTAAAGATGAAGACTAGGATGGTGACAAAGCAAAGAAAACACTGGAGTAGGATTTCACCCCTGATCTGTACTGATGTAAAAGTTGAAAATGGATGGAATGATCTCCTCTCTCTGATCGTACTTCCAGAACTGAAAGAGGATAAATACCGTGTTTCCCCGAAAATAAGACCGGGTTTTATATTAATTTTTACTCCAAAAGACGCATTAGGGCTTATTTTCTGGTTAGGTCTTATTTTGGGGGAAATACGATACCAAATGCATCCATCTGGCTGACAATCTTAACTGGGGCTTATTTTAGGGGTAGGCCTTATATTACGAGCATCCTGAAAAATCATGCTAGGGCTTATTTTCTAGCTGGGTCCTATTTTCAGGGAAACAGGGTAAATGTCATGCTGCTTTCACAATCAATGGGTTCGATATTTTGGAATGTCATGTAGGACAGGGTAAATCAGTGGCATCCCATTCATCTACACTAGGGGTGTCAAACCATGGGGTGCTTAGATCTGGCCCACGGGGTCAACCTAGAAACACCAAAGGACCAGCCCGCAGTTTCTCTGCCAGTGAAAAGAGAGCTTGCGAGGGCTGTGCACAGCCCTCCTGAGTTCTGTTTTCTCTGGCAGAGGGTTGCAGGAAGCCATCCCAGTCAAAAACGGAGCTTGTAAAGGTCGCATGTGCCCCCCTGAGCTCCATTTTTACTGGCAGAGGGTTGCAGGAGGTTATCAAAAATGGAGCTCCAGAGCTTGTTTTCACTGGTAGAGTGCTAGGGCCACCACAGGCACCCCCTGACACTAGTGACATGCTGGCCATTCCCACCCTGGCCACGCCCTGAGGTCAAACACAATCCTGATGCAGCCCTCAATGAAATTGAGTTTGACGCCCCTGATCTACACGTTTGACGAATCCATCTCACCTCTCTAAGGGTTCGTCTAAGTCAAATGACACAAGACCGTTCCTTGCATTTCGCACGGCGATGTCATCCAGTAAAATCCATTCTTCTTCACTGTTTCTGTAGCCCAGGACTTTCAGTGGTTCCTTCAGGTTCTCCCTGTGTTTTCTTGGGGAGGCACTCAGACTGCTGGAAAAATCACAAAGGTAGGGTAAAGAATATACCTCCATACATACTTCTGTCAGCATTCTAGTGCTGCCATAAAGAGAAGAAGAAGAGGCTTGACTTTTCACCTACTTATTTTCTCTGTAGATAATATCCCCTAGGAGATGGGATAGGAGGGGAGACATTCCTGTGAGTTGAAGTCAGGAGATGGGGAGACTGACTTGGAAGATGGCCAATGAGACGCTGAGAATTGGGGAACGGAAAGGGAAGGGTTTGGGGTCGGAGGGTCAGTTTCGGCTATGATGAAGTCGGGGACAGATCGTTGTACTCAATAAATGAAAGATTTCATCAGAGACTTTTTGTTTGGAAATGCAATTTATTTGAGACGACATCGTAACCTGACAACTTCTCTGTTTCTTCCGCTTTACTCATCTTCTTACTATTTGGGTTTTGTGATCCAAAGCCAATTTTTCTTTTGAAGGAGACCTTCCTAACCTTACCAACTAGAATTTCTTTAACTGCAATGAATGTGTATTTCTTTCATGGCCCCAGTTTTCAGCTTTCAAAATGTCCCAGCCAGAAAGACTAAAGAGAAAGTCAGCTGGGGATTTTAGAATGTGAAAACTGTTTTGGTATATTTTTAATTAAATTTTCATTATAGATAAAGCCAGATACACTGGGGGGGGGGGATTGAAAGGTTTCTACAATTTTTCATTAAAATTATACAAAGACAAAAAAAAAAAAACACCCTCTACCTCAGAAAGATTGCTAAGAAGTTACAATTGACTTTTAATGAACTTAAGTTGCTATTGTTCAAGTTGGCAATGCCTGACAGATCATAGGTCAATATATACCCTGTTTTCCCGAAAATAAGACCCAACCAGAAAAGAAGTCCTAGCATGATTTTTCAGGATGCTCGTAATATAAACCCTACCTCCAAAATAAGCCCCAGTTAAGATTGTCAGCCAGATGGATGCATTTAGTATCGTATTTCCCCCAAAATGAGACCTAACCAGAAAATAAGCCCTAATGCGTCTTTTGGAACAAAAATTAATATAAAACCCGATCTTATTTTCGGGGGAATGCGGTATTAATCCTCTTTCAGTTCTGGAAGTAGGAGCAGAGAGAGCAGATCATTCCATCCATTTTCACCTTTTACATCGGTACAGATCAGGAGTGAAATCTAGCAGGTTCTGACTTATTTTCAAGGAAACAGGGTAGATGTTTAAATCAGTTTTCTTCATCTTTTTCCTCCCTAAATGCATTAAACTACATCTCCCATGATCATTAGCTGGAATAATTTATGGATCCCAGGATCATTAGCCAGCATAACCTATGGTTATCCCGGTTAGAGATACTGAGAGTTACGATCCATACAACTGAAGGACGTCAGATTACCAATAGAAGAGAACATTTGTAGCTCAGGGTTGAACTGTGAGGTCCTTGCTCTTGGAGCTTGGTTGTTTTCTTACAGACATTTCATTACCCAACAAGTAACATCATTAGTGCTAGAAGGGAGTAGCTAGTAAGTCCAAAAATGCTAGAGAATTCCTGGAAACCTGGCACTCAGCCAAATCAGCCATCAGCAGGCATATAGAGACAAATAACATCTACATACTATTCAAAAGAGACAATCAAAAAGTTAAAAGACTACAATGCCTCCTAACAATCAATCAACATCTAGATAAGCAGAGATTAACACGAAACAGTAAACAATATCACCATCAGGGACCTACCAACTCAAACTAATAACCAAACAATAAATACCAGCCTAATCAAGGAACTACCAAGAACATTGCCACCAAGACTGACAGGACAAGCCACTGGTATATAAACCCTATTTCCTTTTAGCACCGGTGATGATATTACCTAGTTGGGTAGTAAAACATCTGCAAGAAAATAACCAAGATCAGAGTGTACCAAGGACTCCACAGGATATTAGATTGTGAAAAGCTTACATAAATATGATGTAAAGTTTCCGAAAGATGCCCTAATTAATTCATGAGCCATGAGCCAAACTTCAAAAGAAATACAGTCATTTATTAGGAGCACCATTTTGGCAATATTCGAATGCAGTTAGAACTAATCCCATGTAGATTTACGTTCCCCTATGACCCTGTCTCTCCCGTTCTCCCTGGCCATGTCATAAATCACATTCTCCAATTAACCACTTTGGCTGGCTGTGAAACCCAACACCCTCCTACTGATTGTGGTAAGAAAGCATCTATGGAATGCAGCTTCAGTTAGGGAAATCAATCAGCTCTACCAGTTCTCCCTCCCTCCTGCTCATGGCAACTTGAAAGCTTTGCAAGTTGACATATGCATATATATGTATGTGTATGTGTATGTGTATGTGTATGTGTATGTGTATGTGTATGTGTATGTGTATGTGTATAACCCCTATGCTTCTGCCTACCAAGATCCAATCCATAAGCAGCACATTCATTTCCTTAACATCTACAAAGTTTTGTTTCCCTAGTCTAGAACAATGTTTTCTTAACAGTGCTTCAGGCCATGTTCTAGTCCAGTGATGGTTAACCTTTTGGGTGCGGAGTGCCCAAAGCGCCTGCGCACACACATGAATGCAAATGCCCAAACCCCCAAAATGCAATGAAAGCACCCCCCGTGCATGCGCTCCATGCCCCGTTTTGGGCCTGGAAAGCGTCCTGCACCAACCTGCACTCCGTTGTGCATGCACCTCCACACCCATGCATGTGGATGTCCCCTGTATGCGCCCTACCCCCTGCGCATGTGCAGCAGAGACCCAAAGACCAGCTGGCTGGCAGGAGGCGTGCACTCATTCGCAGTGTAGCTGGTGTTCCACCTGTGGCACGCATGCCATCGGTTCACCATCACAGTTCAAGTCTCTCAACATCTTGAGATGTTAGAAAGATTGCCTTCTCTCCACAGTTAAATTTGAAGAACCGAAGAAGACAACAACGGCAAATCATTTATGGATTCTGGGTCTACCTGAGCATTTTCCAAGAATGAGTCCCTTTGTCAGCATTCTGATGCTGCCATAAAAAGGAGGAGACAAGGCTTGACTTTTCATCTACTTATTTTCTCTGTAGGTAATATCCCTTAGGAGATGGGATGGGAGGGGGCATTCCTGTGGGTTGAGGTCAGAAGCTGGGGAGACTGACTTGGAAGATGGCCAATGAGAAGATGAGAATTGGGGAACGGAAAGGGAAGGGATTGGGGGTCAGAGGGTTAGTATCGGCTACGACGAAGTCGGGGCCAGATCTGTCGTACTCAATAAATGGAATATTTCAGCAAAGATTAATTGTTTGGGAGTGCAATTTATTTGAGATGACATCGAAACCTGACACCCTTCTTATTTCTCACCGGAAATTAAGAGTGCTTGCAACTGTGGGGATAGAAGCACTCGTCGCTCTTCCGGCATCTGTCTCAATACCCTCTCTTCGTTTTTCTTGATTTGGAGGGCAAGGTAGGACCACAGTGATAGCTCTGTTGAATGGCAGAGATGTAGAATATTCCAGGTGGACCAAAGAGCTGGTTGACATGACTGAATGATATTCATCATGTTTTGTTTTCAATATTGAAAGTGTGGATTGATCAATCGGCTGCACCTGCATAGAATTAATATTAATGTTATTAGATTAGGTTAGATTAGAATTCTTTACTGACCAAGTGTGATTGGACAAACAAGGAATTTGTCTTTGGTGCATATACTCTCAGTGTACATAAAGAGAAAAGATACATTTGTTAAGAATCATAAGGTACAACACTGAATGATAGTCATAGGGTACAAATAAGCAATTACGGGCATGATTATCATTATCAGCTCTCATTCAAGATATTGTGGAAAGCCCCCCTCTCCTAGAATAGTGAAATATTTTGAGGAATATTAAAAAAAAAAAGGCAGATTATTATATTTCCCTAGATGAGAAATGGAGAAACATTTTTTTTTAGAGGCAGGAAGCAGCCCCAGTCTCCCTGCCCCCCCCAAGCAGAAACTGAGGAGGCCAGCTTTTAGAAATGGAGATTTGTTAATCCATTCAAGACAGGATAGTTTGAAACTCCCTCCAGCAAAGTCTAAACAAAGGCAGAATGGTAGGATTAGCCCCTCCCCCAAGATCCAACACAGGACAAAGCCATTAAGCCACACTAGGAATTGCCCAACTCCCTTTCAGAACCAAAGCCACTTCACTGCATCACCCCAGAGCATTCCAAACTTCAATTAGCTCAGACAAGAGCCTAGGATTTCCATTTCCTCTTTTGCCTATAGAGCCAGCTATGATCCCTACATAACCCCTACATGACCCCATAGGAATCTAACAACAGCCAATAGAATATTAAAGGACATGTTCTTGTGTCAACTCGGAAAGCATCCCTGGCCTGCTCTCGAGTTGCCATAGGCAAGGGGGATGGGAAAACCGACGAAGCAGCACAGCAGCCAAAAACTAAAGCACATTCCAGACATCTCTCTCTCAAGGCTGTCTCCCAGGGTTATCCACAGCGGTTGGAGGGGAGTGATCTCTACAACCCGTGAAATTGCTCCGTTGGTGAATGTGACTGATGACACACCCTGGGGGGAGGGAGAAAACAGGGTCATGCCTGGGTCGTAAATTACGTGGGATCAGAGTTGGTTTCCCTTGGAACGTGCAGACATGAAGCTCCTAATAAATAACTGGATTTCTTTTGAAGCTTGGCTCGAGGCTCATTATTTAATTAGGGCATCCGTCGGAAGCCTGACATCTTGCACAGGAACAGGAAACTCAAATAAAAAAGCCCAAAGAAGGTACAGCCATGGTGGGATTCAGCCAGTTCGCACCACTTCGGGAGAACCGGTTGTTAACTTTCTGAGCAGTTTGGTGAACTGGTTGTTGGAAGAAATCATTAGGGCAGAGAACCGGTTGTTAAATTATTTGAATCCCACCACTGGGTACAGCCCCCTCTCCCACTCTCAACTCCATTTTGAGAGCTGCCCAGAATCACACGTGATTGATGGCTTTGCTTCATCAATAAACCGTCTTTCCAACTAGCCTCCATGTTGTTTCCAGCTTCTTTACCCCAGCTTGGAACTGAGCCAGAGGGATATTTCTTCCAACGGTAGTTTTGAATATTTGTTCTCAGGGATCACTGGATCAATGGAATGACGAAGGAGCTTTACAAGAACCAACGGATGGAAACTAATCAAGGAGAGAAGCAACTTAGAACTCAGGAAAAATTTCCTAATGGTGAGAACAATCAACCAGTGGAATGGTTGATCTTCAGAAGTTGTGGGGGCCCCATCACTGGACTGGGCAGCCATTTGTCTGAAATAGTAACAAGCAGGGAGTTGGACTAGATGATCTCCAAGGAGCCCTTCCAACTCTGTTATTCTATGTTATGTTCTATCACACACCGCATATCTCACACCAATACACCAAAATAATAAAATTAAATCTTCACGCAGGGAGGCCCATATTTCCCTAAAGGTCATGCTGCTAATTGCAATGGGGATGGAGCAGAATTCTGGAATGCAAGGAAGAAAAAAAGGTTTTCTACTTAATTTTCGTGCTAGCTGGTTAACAGAAGCATAATTCAATCCTTGCGCCAAGATGAATACCAAGGATAATGAAGGAGGACATGAAACACTGATTCAATTTCTCTCATTAGCCAAGGCAGAGATGTTTCTGCAGGGATCCTCATTAAATCTCCCTTCTGGATACATTTGAAAAAGCCTGCTATACGTTGGACAACGTTTGCAGACAAAATAGAAAAGTTTGAGCAAATTATGGTATAATTTTTAGTTAGAACTTAGATCAGGAGTTAGCAACCTTAAACCACGCAAAGAGCCACAAAGGTCCTAACCAGAAGCCCTCTGAGGAAGCCCCCCATTCAATTCTGGAGATGACTGGAAGTCCAGTTCCCCCACCATAGAGTCTCTTCCTAGCATGGTGTCCTTTTTCCTCTACCGACCTGAAGTCTGGTCCCCGTTTCCCCCCCCCCCCCCATAGAGTCTCCTCCTAGCACGGCATCCTTTTTCCTCTGCCGACCGGAAGTCCGGTTCCCCCACCATAGAGTCTCCTCCTAGCACGGCGTCCTTTTTCCTCTACCTGTCCTAAGTGAAAGCCCTACCAATTGTGGAACTGACCAGCAACAGGGAGCTGCAACAGAGGGATGAAAGAGCCACATGGGGCTCCAGAGACGTGGGTTGCCGACCCCTGACTTAGATCTAAATAGTACGGATTTAAGGAAAAAAGGCTGTCTCAAAACTGATGGAATTATGCATGAAAATTTAAAAACATATACTTAACAGTCAAAAAAACCCAATACCAAAACCCCTAGAAATTTTTTATGGGGGGGGTCGAACTGCAGGGAGTTTTGGGGGTGAGGGTGGGGATATCCATCATATTTTGAATGAAAACCCTGTGGCATAGAAGTTGATGACTGGACAACAGAAATGGATTCTCCAAGTCTCCCTTATCACTAAGAGACTGGTCCATCAACATAGGAAAGACAACTGATGGTTTTAATTACTCAGTGGATTCAAGACCTGATATTACTTTGAGTTGATTAATCAGCCGTTTATAAACATTGAGTATATATATCACTATGATGTTGAAATCAGCTTTTAATAGTTATGCTTGTTGGATGTGCTAAGAGTTATGATCTGAGAGAGTTAAGAGCCGTGGTGGTGCAGTGGTTAGAATGCAGTAAAGGTAAAGGTTCCCTTCGCATATATGTGTTAGTCGTTCCCGACTCTAGGGGGCGGTGCTCATCTCCATTTCCAAGCCGAAAAGCCAGCACTGTCTGAAGACGTCTCCATGGTATTGTGGCTGGCATGACTACATGCCAAAGGCACACAGAACGCTGTTACCTTCCCACCAAAGGTGGCCCCTATTTTTCTACTTGCATTTTTTTACATGCTTTCGAACTGCTAGGTTGGCAGAAGCTGGGACAAGTCATGGGAGCTCACCCCGTTACGCAGCACTAGGGATTCGAACCGCTGAACTGCCGCCCTTTCAATTGACAAACTCAGCATCTTAGCCACTGAGCCACCGCATCCCTTGGAATAGACTAGACTAGACTAGACTAGACTAGACTAGACTAGACTAGACTAGAATAGAATAGAATAGAATGCAGTATTGCATGCTAATTCTGCCAACTGTCTGTAGTTCGATCCTGACTGGCTCAATGTTGACTCAGCCTTCCATCCTTCCAAGGTCGATAAAATGAGGAGCCAGATTGTTGGGTGCAATGAGCTGACTCTGCAGACCGCTTAGAGAGGGGCTCTAACAGGGGTGAAATCCGACCGGTTCAGACAGGTTTGGGAGAACCGCTAGGGATTATTGGCATTGGTTCACCAAACCGGTAGTAATCACCCCTCATTGGCCCCATTCACCCACGCCCGGCTGGTCACTGCTCACCTCTTCCGGCCGCTCGATATTCCGCAGAATTCAATGTTAAATGCAGCAGAGAGAATGCTAACTTTTCTCCTTCCATTCAGAACGGAGCTGCTGCAGCCTGTCCCTTTAAGGTAGACCCCAGGAAGGAGGGGGACAGGGGGAGCAGCTGGAATGGAGCCATTTTCGTGAAAGGCAGGAAAATGGGGAAGGGGATTTTCCTGCCTGTCGTCCATTCCTCAATCTCAGCACAGACTGAGGGAAGGATGGTAGGCAGGAATATTCCCCTCCCCATTTTCCTGCTATTCACGACAAGGAGCGGCTGGGAGGGGAGGGGCCGGTGAGGAGCCCCTCAATGTGAGTGATGTCGAGTTGGCCACACCCACCCTGTCACATGACCTTCCCCCATCAAGCCACGCCCACAGAACCGGTAGGGGAATTTTTTAAATTTCACCACTGGGCTGTAGAGCCCCGTGAAGAGGTATATAAATCGAAGCGCTATTGCTACTGCTGTCCATATAACTGAATGATTTCAGATTATTAATAGAAGAAAATGCATCTTGCTCTTTTGCTCTAGGGCAGTGATGGCTAACCTTTTTGCCATCGCGTGCCAGGAAGGGGATGGGTGGGGGAGGTTCCCACGTGAGCGTGCCCACACCCATAATTCTATGCACCCTGCCCTGTGCATGTGTGTGTGACCCCCCTCTCCCCCGCTCCTGGCACGCGATGTCCCGGTAGGCCCGTTTTTCTGTCTCACCTGGCTCCAGATCCTCTCTATGCATCTGGGGAGGGCGAAAACAGCCTTCCCATCCCACCCTCAGGCCCTTTCCTTACTTCTGGTGGGCCCAGAAAGCCCAAAAATTAGCTGGCTGACGCGTGCATGCAAGCCATAGCTAAGCTGGCATGCCAGGCGACATGGTCCACGTGCCACTTGTGGCACGGGTGCCATAGGTTCGCCATCACGGCTCTAGGGGAACATGAGTAGCATGCAGAAGGATCTTTTCCTTTTCAACAAGGGGAAAGGAGGCGTTTGTTTGTTTTTAATCATTTAACCTTATAACGGAGACGAACTGAACTGCGTAACAGACATTCTGTAATGAATATCTTCTTAATCCTCTTTCATAAGCTATTGCTGCCACCCAGGGATGAACTGAATGACAGCTTCTGTTTTTTTTTCATGTAAAGAAATCCCTTTAAGCATCTGCTGTGCTCTAAACAAGGAGGAATCTATTAACATCATTTTTCAAATCCTTTTTTGAAATGTGGCCGGAATCCCTCAAAGGGCAGAATTAATTCCCCATCCTGTAACTTCCCATCCCATTTGGCGAGCTTGTTTTTAAGAACATGGTTAAGAAGATCGATTATGCCTTTTCTTCTTTTTTTTTTTCCCTGCAAGCTTCTCAGGGGACCTTAAAATTGGACAGATAGGTAAACGAGATGATCAAGATAGATGGGTGACAGATACCATGTTCCCCCCAAAATAAGACCCTGTTTTATATTTTTTTTGAACCCTGAAATAAGCGCTTGGCCTTATTGCCATGTGCTCAAAAGCCTGATTGGGCTTATTATCAGGTGATGTCTTATTTTGGGCTAATAGGAAGGAAGGAAGGAAGGAAGGAAGGAAGGAAGGAGGGAGGGAGGGAGGGAGGGAGGGAGGGAAGGAAGGAAGATCTGATTTTGGGGAAGGAAGGAAAGAAAGAAGAGAGGAAGGGAATGGAGGAGAGGGTGAGAGGAAAGAAGGGAGGGGAGGGAAGGGAATGAAGGAAGATTGATTTTGAGGAAAGAGGGGAAGAAGAGAGGGAGGGAGGGAGGGAGGGAAGAAGGGAGGGAGGGAAAAAGGGAAGGGAAGGGAGGGGAGGGGAGGAAGGGAAGGAAGATTGATTTTGAGGAAGGAAAGAAGAGAGGGAGGGAGGGAAGGGAAGAAGGATGGAAGGAAGGAAGAAAGAAAGATTGATTTTGAGGAAGAAAGGAAAGAAGAGAAGAGAAGAAGGGAGGCCGGAGGGACAGAGGGACAGAAGGAGGGAGGGAGGAAAGGAGGGGAAGGAAGGAAGGAAGGAAGGAAGGAAGGAAGGAAGGAAGGAAGGAAGGAAGGAAGGAAGGAAGGAAGGAAGGAAAATGAAAAGGCCTCTGATCTGTGCTCCACCCCCTTCTTTTTAGTAGCCCTCTGAACTTTTAACTGCAGGTCAGTCCCAGAATAAATACAAGACTAGGATCCCACTAATGACCTCAAAGAACAGGAACTCCCTTGGGGTAAGGAAGATGCCAGAAGTGGAATCCTCCGGCGATTTTAGGGCAATCTTCCTTTCTGGATTTCACACAGATCAGGATCAAACCAAATTTCATGGGAAGAACGTGTTAAAACCAGCACATACACAGATGACATCCCGTTGCTCACACCAAGGACAGTCCCCTTATAAAACCAAGCCTCTGCACCCCATTTTCTTAGTAGTCTACCCTCAAAAGCAGATCTCCTCTTGTGAATAAATCTCTTTTCTCAGTGTCTGGATTTCATTTTTCTTTTATTTGCTCTTGCATCACCCCAGCTCATAGAACCCTAAATTATTTTTCGGATGGAAGGAAAGAAGGGAGGGAGGGAGGAATGGGTGAAGGAAGGAAAGGAAGGAAGGAAAAGAAAGGAAAAGAGGAAGAAAAGAGGAAAAGAAGGAAGGGAGAATGAGATGAAGGAAGGGAAGGGAAGGGAAGGGAAGGGAAGGGAAGGGAAGGGAAGGGAAGGGAAGGGAGGAAGGGAGGGAGGGAGGGAGGAAGGAAGGGAGAATGGAAGGAAGGAAAAAAGGAAGGGAGGAAAGGAAAGAAGGAAGGGAGGGAGGGAGGGAGAATGAGATAAAGGAAGGAAAGGAAGGAAGGGAAGGAAGGGAAAGGAAAAAGGAAGGAAAAAGGAAGGAAGGAAAAGAAAGGAAAGGAAAGAAAAGGAAAGAAAGAAAGAAAGAAAGAAAGAAAGAAAGAAAGAAAGAAAGAAAGAACGAAAGAAAGTAGGTAGGTACTGTATGTAGGTAGGTAAGATTGCATACAGATCTGCTACTAAAGGACAATATTACCAGTGGCCTTAAAGTAGATCACTCAATTTACAAAAGCCTAGATATTTTTTTCCCCTTCACTGAAGGAAGTCATCCTTGGTATGAATGATTAGCTATTAAAAAATTTTATTCTCGATCTCTTCCAATCCAAACATTTTGATGTATTTTGGTTGACGAAAAACATGCTCATGTCTGAGAAGACAAGCCATTTCTTTTTCAAACATACCTTGAGGTCCACTGTGACTCGAGAACTGAGCGTTGATGGGGGATAGCAAAACGAAATTCTAGGATCCATGTTAAGCTTTCGCGAAAGTCCTCTTCTCGGAATGGTCCACGTTTCCTTCTTCAAGCATGAAACCACAGAGAAGATACCAAGCTGGCCGGTTTTCACCACGGCGCCTGACCCCTGCATGAAATCAAAAGGAGAAAAACCAGTATTTAAATAGCATTTTCTTCTGCCCTACAATTTAAGCAAGATTTTGGTTCAAGAGTTCACTCACCTTCTGGCTGCCTTGATGTCCTTCCAAGGAGGTAGGAGTTAAATACGTGGACTGGAAGTTTATGTCGCTCACTTTCACCATTACGTCTTTGTACATTCCTCTGTAACGGGAAGTAAATGGGATTGCGATGCTGATTGGAGAAATGTTGCGTTGGTCAACCGACGAGCGCTCGACAGATACGACGTTGCTGACAAGTTCTTCTGCCTCATTCACAACGAAGGGACTTAAATCATTGACAACGGTGACTGTGAGATGTTCCAGAACGCCGCGAGGGGCTGTCACACTACACGATAGTTCAGGTTCTCCCAGTTCGTTCGCTTCCATGAAAAATCTACAGCCAAGAAATAACATTCGTGAGGTAAAACAAAAAAGAGAGCCATGGATAGAACACAGGATAACAACTGGAGATCTTCTAATCCAACCCCTCTGCTTGAGGTGGAGACCTTACACCATTCTGGACAAATGGCCATCTAATCTCTTCTTGAAAACTGCCAGTGATGATGGATCCATGGGTTCTCATTGTTAGGCTGATTTCTAGCATAATCTCCTCCAGAACTCCTTCCATTGTTAGGCTGATTTCCAGCATATTTTATCTGGCTAATTTCTAGCATAATCTCCTCCACAGCTCCTTCCATTGTTTGGCTGATTTCCAGCATATTTTTCTCCAACTCTCCTCCTATTGCTTGGCTGATTTCCAGCATTTTATTGGCTGATTTCCAGCATTTTCTTTTTGGCTGATTTCCAGCATAGTCTCCTCCAACTCTCCTGCCATTGTTTGGCTGATTTCCAGCATTTTATTTATTTTCCCACTTACTTCCTCTGATTCTCTAACTCTTATCTAGTTAGTATCCTTCACCTCATTGTTTTAGTTTTCCCTTACATCATAATTATCTATTTAATCTCTATATCTCAGCATATTCATCAAAATTAATTCTCATTATGTTTCATAATAATCATCATTTCCCATATTTGTTAAATTAGATCACAATTTATCTCTATCATCTGTGTATTTCATAGCTTCATTCAGTAATATGTTAATCAATCATAGTCAACAGTCTAACTTTGTTTGCAAAATATAGTTAAGACATAGTACAACAAATAATAAGTTTTCTTAAAATTATCTCACATTAATATACACTTCTCATGGATCCATGGGTTCTCAAGGCAACCCGTTCCTCTGTTGGATTGTTCTCACTGTCTCAATTTGTTGTTGTGGCCCCTCCAGCAGCTGAATCAGATGAGGAGGAGGCATGGGAGTCAGGATCAGTGTCAAGGCAACTTGAGAGCTCCGAGGGGGAAGAGGGAATGGAGCTGGCAGAGAGAGACAGAGACAGAGGTGGAGTCTGGACCATCCATCAGCCCTCAGATGGAGAATCAACAGCCCACAGGTCTGGAAGTGGCTGATGAGGAAGAGGAGGAACAGCTGGGTCCAGTTCCTGATGCTGCACAGAAGGCAGAGGAGAGGAGAGCAGTGGAAATCTGTGGGCCGGTCCTTGGGAAGGAAAAGCCACTGCTACTAGCGAAACCCCACCCTAGCTCTGGGGATAAAAGGCGGAGGGCAGAGATGAATAGATGTGGCAGACAACTATTCATCTCCATGCCGGACAGACTTGTTGAGAGAGGAACATTTTGCCGGGGCTTCTGGTGCTACTAATAAAGGAATCATTGATTGAAAATACAGGGGGTTTGTCGTGTTTGAGAAGCTGGTTCAGAACAAAATTTCTCCTTAGTTCTACGTTGCATCTCTCTTTGATTAGCTTCCATTCCTTACTTCTTGTCCTGCCCTCTGGTGCTTTGGAGAATAGGTTGCCGAGTACTGAAAGACTGCTTATCATGTCACCCCTAGTCCTTCTCTTTGTTAGACTAGATATACCCCTAGAATAATTATTTGTAACTAGTTGAGGAACGGAACTGCATTAGATCTTTTCAATGGTGGGGTCCATACAGGAGTGGGATTCAGCCGGTTCGTGCTAGTTCAAGCAAACTGGTAATTGTAACCTGTGGGGAGCCCACCCCCATCCACCTGCCCACCCGCTCCGGTGCTATGCTGTCCCATTTAGCTGTGTTTTTAAAGCTGTGCACATGTGTTCAACCCTGCGCGAAAGCAAAGCATGTGTGCAGAAGGTTGCACACATGCACAGAAGGTGCGTGCATTCACATTTTCAGTGCTGGGGTGAACCGGTTGCTAAATTATGTGAAGCCCACCTCTGGGCTTGACCCACCTTGACCTCATGAAGAGGTGACTGGTTTTACTTTGATGAGGTACCTTGTGTGGCCATGTAGCATCCCGTACTCCCAAGAACTGAATGAGGCTCACCAAGGAAGAAACATGGACATCCTCACTTGCGTTGTTTGTAGAAGCAAGGGAGACCCACCGATTGTGACTCTTATCCTTTTCTTTCTCAGCCTTATCTGCAGGACTATAAATGCCGTATTTTTCAGAGTATAAGCAGGGGTGAAATGTAAAATTTCACCCCTGAGCCTGAGTGGTGTAGGAGGCTAATGCCTCCTACTAAGGCAGCATTTAACATCCAACTGCCTGCAATTACTGCGAGTTCAATTCTCACCAGGCTCAAGGTCGACTCAGCCTTCCATCCTTTCTAAGGTGGGTAAAATGAGGACCTGGTTTGTGGGGGCAATAAGCTGACTTTGTATAAAAATATACAAAAGTATGAAGGCTATTGCTTAACGCATTGTAAGCCACCTTGAGTCTCCGGAGAAGGGCAGCATATAAAAATAAATAAATATATAAAAATTGTTACTACTGGTTCTGTGGGTGTGGCTTGGTGGTGGTGGGGGTAATGTGACTGAGTGGGCGTGGCCAACTTTTTTTTTTTTAACTTTTCAAAGCATTTTTTCTAATGCTTTGAAAAGCCTCTGCCGATCAGGCAACTCAGCTGGGATCGTCAGAGACTTTTCAAAGCATTTTTTTTACCACCTCTTCGGCCAAGAGGTTGCAGAAAAAAATGCTTTGAGAAGCCTCTGAGGATCCCAGCTGAGCCGCGCGATCATCAGAGGCTTTTTTTTTTTTACTTTTAAAAGCATTTTTTCATCAGAAGAGATGGTAGAAAAAATGCTTTTAAAAGTAAAAAAAAAAAAGCCTCTGACGATCGTGTGGCTCAGCTGGGCATGTGGGTGCGGGGCGCGCAGGGATTTTTGCTACTGGTTCTCTGAACCGCCCGCCACCATTGCTACCGGATTGGGCAATCTGGTCCGAACCGGGAGCATTTCACCCCTGAGTATAAGACACACCTTTTTCTCCCCCAAAAAGAGGGTGAAAATCTGGGTGCGTCTCATACTCCGAATGTAACCCTGCCCAGCTTCTCAAACTGGAGGTTTCAGAGACTGAAAAAAACATCAGAAACTCCGTTTCAGAAAAGAAGCCCCCAAACAGAGCTTCAGAGGCTTTTTTTCTGAAGCTCTGTTTCGGAGGCTTTTAGAGGCAGGAAAAAAGTTTTTTCTGAAACAGAGTTTCAGATGTTTCAGACGCAGAAAAAAAAAGCAAAAAAAAAAGCAAGGCACAGAGCTCACAACCAAGGAACCTCTTGCTAAAATTCACCTCTGGGAACAGCTGATTGGGGATATTCCGAGAGGCCAATCCACCTGCCAATCAGCTTTTTTCTTATTTTCCTCTCCAAAAACTCTTATATTCTAGTGCGTCTTATACTCCAAAAAATACGGTGATCATACCAGCTACTTGGGAATGCAAGGCCACTGAAAAACCCTATTAGAATGTTAAGTATCCTCTGGATGAAATATAATCCAATTACCCAGCTTTGTTATAAATTTACAAAATAGTAAAAGGGAAATTGATTTTATTCCACATAATGACAAGGGTTTTTTTTTTTTTATTCAACGGTAATAAGATAATGGGCTGCCTTAAATTGCAGCTGCGTAGTCTAGCTAAGACTTTTAAATATTATAGGTTTCTTTCCCTAAGAAAATCTTGGGGGGGAAAAATGATGCAGTTTTCGCTCCTCTTTATAAAATATAATATATGTATATATATTTTAAAAATTGGTTTCTCTTGATTAGTGGCTTGGAAAGAAAAGCACCAGAATAAGTTTCCTCCCTCAATAACGGTAGCATTTCCATGTTGGTTTTCTATGGATTTATAGCCCAAGGCAACGATTTAGATCAGAACCGATTTAGCTGCCCGTATTTTGCTTGCTAAACATTTTCCTACAGTGCTATTTTTTTTCCAACACAGAGATTTTTTTTTATATCCAGTGGGTAACGTCCAGCAGTGGGTTTCACATTTGGTTACCACCGGTTCGCCAAGCACGCGTAGGCTCGCTTTGCATGCATGTGCACCTTCCGCGCATCCGCCTGGCCTTCTGTGCATGTGCTTTGCTCACACGCGTGCCTTCCGTGCATGCACTCAGCCTCAAAAACATGCCTAAATAGGATGGCATAGCGCCAGGGTAGGTGGGCGGGGGCGGGCCCACCCGCGATTTCCTCTACCTGTACGAACCGGCTGAATACCACCTCCGGGGACACCCTTTGATGGCTTATGAAATGGTATCAGGTAGTTGTTCTCGACTTACGACCCCGACTGAATCCAAAATTTCTGTTTGCCTGAACTGGCCCCAACTGGCTGAATCCCACCATTGGGTACTTTGCTCAATAGTAGTAACTGTGAGAGGAATCTTGGGGCCGTAGTGGACAACCATTTAAATAGGAGCCAGCCGTGTGCAGCAGCTGCCAAAAAAAGCCAACACAGTTCTAGGCTGCGTAAACAGAGCGATAGAATCAAGATCACGTGAAGTGTTAATACCACTTTATGATGCCTTGGTAAGGCCACACTTGGAATATTGCATTCAGTTTTGATTGCCACGATGTAAAAAAGATGTGGAGACTCTAGAAAGAGTGCAGAGAAGAGCAACAAAGATGATTAGGGGACTGGAGGCTAAAACATAGGATGAACGGTTGCAGGAACTGGGTAGGTCTAGTTTAATGAAAAGAAGGACTAGAGGTGACATAATAGCAGTCTTCCAATATCTCACGGGCTGCAACAAAGAAGAGTCAACCTATTCTCCAAAGCACCTAAAGGCAAGTCAAGAAGCAATGGGTGGAAACTAACTAAGGAGAGAAGCAACCTAGAACTAAGGAGAAATTTCCTGACAGAACAATTAACCAGTGGAACAACTTGCCTGCAAAGGTTGTGAAGTTTTTAAGAAGATGTCGGATAACCATTTGTCTGAAGTGGTGTAGGGTTTCCTGCCTAACCAGGGGGTTGGACTAGAAGACCTCCAAGGTCCCTTCCTACTCTGTTACTCTATTCTTTTCTATTCTTTTCTATTCTGTTCCGTCCCGTCCCGTCCCATTCCATTCCATTCCATTCCATTCTTGGAGGCTGATTGTAAAGAGGGTCCATTTGTTGACGAACAGAACCATGTGTTTGTAGTTCTGGTGCAGCTGAGCACATGGAGTTGAGAGTGCGGGGTTTTCATACCTTCTCTTGGGCTTTGCACTTGAGCTTCCTATTCCTGTGCAAGAACATGTATTCTATTGGCTGTTGTAGAGGTTATGTAGGGGTCATAGCTGGCTCTATAGGTTGTTTGAGCTCCCAGGTTTGGTTGAAGTTTGGTCTGCTCTGAGATGATACAACTAAGGGGCTTGTGTTCTGAAAGGGTGTTGGGCAGTTCCGATTATGGCTTAATGGCTTTGTCCTGGTTTGGATCTTGAGTGAGCGGCTAATCCTATCACTCTGCCTTTGTTCAGACTTTGCTGCAGGGAATTTCAAAATATCCTTTCTTGAATGGATTTCTGCCTGCAGTATTTGCTTTGCCTATGAATAGAGTTATCTATCTCTTTATCTTTTAAGTGCTGACATCTGCTGAGAGCTATTAAGGAAGGTGGGAGCTGCTTTCTCCCTCTTAAAAAATGTTTCTCCATTGAGTATCCAGGGAAATATCATATTCTGCCTTTTTAATAGTTCTCAAAATATTTTGTTCTTCTAGGAGAGGGGTGGGTGCTAACTTTCAACAATGCTGTTTGAAAGGTCACTAAAAGAATGGTCGTAAGTTGAAGACAACCTGCACCAGGGGAAAAAACAACAACATGCACCTACCCTGTTTCCCCAAAAATAAGACATCCCCTGCTAATAAGCCCAATCGGACTTTTGAGAGCATGCACTAAAATAAGTTTCCCCTCCCCGAAAATAAGCCCTCCCTGAAAATATTTCAGTGCAGAGCTGGAAATCAGGTAGGACGGCTAGAGGAGCCCCATCTTGCTCCTTGTGCCCCAAAATAATAAGACCTCCCCAAAAATAAGGTCAAGAGCTTATTTCAGGGTTCAAAAAATATAAGACAGGGTCTTATTTTCGGAGAAACATGGTAATAGATTGACTCTGTTTGGTGTGACAGTGAAATGGAAAAGCAACATAGTTACATAAATGTTCTATGTATCTCCAGGCTCAGAATACAAAGAAGACTTTTTTCTCTTACTCTTTGTTGCATTCATCCTTCTCTTCCTCCAACTTCTCAATCAACGGGACAACGGAGCGGCTTTCCTGCAAATCTTCTGCTTTTCCAGAACTTTCTTCCAGGCGTTGCCCAATTCCATCATTCCTCGGCTTCGGATCGAAATCCCCATTTATAGTCTCCAATTTCCTTAGCAGGTTGCAAGTGTCACGTTCTGTCTCGTCCAAGGTTCCTTTGAACTCTGCCTTGGTTTCTTGAGCAGGCATCCTCTGAAGATGTTCTGCAACCATCTCTTCTGGATTTGGGGACACCATGATCGTTTTCCCACCGTCTCCCCAACTGAGGTTTTCATGGATTTTCTCAGCGGATGAATCCTCTGAGTAAGAATCTTTTTCACTGACGTTCTTCGGCATCAGACACAGTTCTTCTGATTTATTGGGATTTTCACTGTTTACAAGCACTGGCCCTTCCTCTTCCGATTCTTTTTTCTGGAAGGGAACCAACTCTTTCAGTTCCACCAACTGGTTTTGCTCTGATCTGCTTCCATTTTCTTCTCCACGCAGAGAGGGAGGTGGAGAAGGGAGCTGCTGACACGTAGAGACGTGTAACGGCGTATCTATTTCCTCCTTGGTGCCATCGCTCGGAGAATTCATGGACCCGCCTGGGCTGTGTTGCTCATCATCTGGTTTTCCAAGCAGCTCATTTTCGGACTGTCCAAGGTCTTCAACCAGACGTTGCAGGTGGGTGCTTAATCCCTGAAGCCACCATACCAGGCTCTCCCATTCTGCAAGAGCAAACACAAGGACATTTTAGGAGCAATTCCTTTTTTTAAAAAATAAATAAATAAATAAATTCATATACCCTGGTTTCCCGAAAATAAGCCCTCCCCCCAAATATTAAACACAGAGATGGAAATCAGGTAAGATGGCAAGAGGAGCCCCATCTTGCTCCATGAGACCCAAAATAATAAGACCTCCCCGAAAATAAGGCCAAGCGCTTATTTCAGGGTTCAAAAAAATATAAAACAGGGTCTTATTTTCGGCAAAACATGGGTATGTATATGTGTGTTTGTGTATATATGTGTTTGTGTGTGTGTGTGTATATACATACACACATACAAACATACAGAGAGGGGGAAGGGGGAGAGAGAGAGAGAGAGAGAACAAACACAAGGACCTTTTAGGAACAGTGTGTGTGTGTGTGTGTGTGTGTGTGTGTGTGTGTGTGTGTGTAGCATATGCATATGTGTGTTATGTGTGTGTACACTTTTGAGAGCAGGCAACAGAATTTCATTTTTAATGGGTGCCAGAGGGCTCAAAGGGGGAAAAAATGACAAAGTTTTCTCTTCTCTTCTCTTCTCTTCTCTTCTCTTCTCTTCTCTTCTCTTCTCTTCTCTTCTCTTCTCTTCTCTTCTCTTCTCTTCTCTTCTCTTCTCTTCTCTCCTCTCCTCTCCTCTCCTCTTCTCTCCTCTCCTCTCCTCTCTTCTCCTCTCCTCTCTTCTCTTCTCCTCTCCTCTCTCCTATTCCCTTTTCCTTTCCCTTCCTCTTCCTATCCCCTCCCTTCCCTTCCTCTCCCCTCCCTTCCCTTCCCTTTCCCGTCCCCTTTCCCTTTCCCTTTCCCTTCCCTTCCTTTCCTATCCCCTCCCCTCCTCTCCCCTCCCCTCCCTTCTCTTTCCAACTCCGTTGTTCCTGAAACCTTCACTTTGCAATTAAATGGTAAGAAATGTTTTGACAGTCTCCGGAAAGACTCCCAGGCTAATCTTTTCTCTGTATGTGTCTCAGAAAGTTGGGCGTTTGCCAAAGTCTTCCTCCTCAGGCAGAGACTAAACAGAGCAATTGATCATGAAACCTCCGGATATTGAGAGCATTAATAAATGGGGAGGGTAGCTTCCAAAAATAATCTGGTGTTTATGGTACAATATGGCTGTACAGTAGTGGCTAAAATTGTGGAAACCTTTTAGGGAAAGTGTATTTTTGAGGTTTGATGGCTAATAACACCATTTATTATTATTATTATTATTATTATTATTATTATTATTATTATTATTATTATTATTATTATTATTATTAAGTTTCAAGATAATCCTATTCCACTGATGGAATGACCTGGGAATAGCCCAGACCTTAACCCCTTTGAAAAATCTATGGAGTCAGCTAAAGAAACTTGTTAGTCAGAAGCGACCCAGCAATAAAACCCAGTTAATAGAAGCCATCATTCCATCTTGGTTTCACATTATAACAGTTGCAGAACTAAAAGGCTTGGTTCCCTCCATGGGAAGACGTTGTAAGGCCGTAATTCATGCTAAAGGTTACCCAATTAAGTATTAACTGATATGGGGATCATTTTTTGTACATCTCGTTTTTTCTACGTGTTTCACTTTTCTTCTTTATACTGTACCTGCTATTCTAATAGCAAATCCTTCATAAAAGTTATTGCATTGCATTCTTGACTAAATTATCTTTCTATTGATATATAATTTTACTCCAAAAAAAGTGGTGTTATTAGCTAGTTTTAGAAAATACACTTTTCCCAAAAGGCTTCCACAATTCTGGCCACTAATCCAGTGGAGGCCCCAACCACTGCCCCAGTATTTTCTGCGCCCAGAAGCAATTTGCAGGAAACTGATAAGAGAACTAAAGTAGGAAAAGCGGGTCCAGCTAGATGATCACTGAAGGGCCCTCTTTGTTCATAGTATTGTAGAAGAGAAATTGTGCTTGCAAATGTATCCAGTTGAAATAAAAGGCAGGCACATTCCTTCTTCGATGTAGAACCAGTGAGGAGAGGCCCCTCAGTTGCCCCTCAGTTGTCACAGATAAAGACATTTTGGTGATTTACACTTTGAAGGTCAGAGAGACAAGGATGACCATATTGTTGTATCAACAAGAGATCATTTGAATCTATGCTTCAGTGATTTACAAGAAGAATTATAACTGTTTTGCAAAGATAGTAACAAACTTGGTAAAGAAAATGTCATTTGGTGTAACAAATGTTTGTAATGATAAGAACTGCTGAGTTAGCAGAATCCTTTGTTTGAAAATGTATAAAGACTGAGGTCTCCATTTTATACTTTGTTCAGATCTTGTGGTCACAATACCAATCTGATCCTTATTGCAATAATAAATAACTGATTTTTGTCTGCTCTGAAGGGATGTCTCTTTAATTCCTTTCCTCCATAACAGAACTAAGATCAGGATGCGAAGGAGAGTGAACAAAGTTGTTCCCTGCAAATTGCCTGTTGTCGTCCTTCCTTAAATAGGCTAAGGGAGTGGCCAATTAGCCCCAAGCCTTACTTTCAAGGAGACCTCCTCCTGAGGAGCCACTCCTGCCTTTTGGCAGCTCTGCGTGCCCGTGCATCGAGAAGAGGCTCCTCCTCTTCTTCCTCTTCACTTACGGGAGCTTCTGGAGGTTCTGAAGGCCCTGGCTGAATCCCCGCCTCTGGCACCATATCTTCTCCAGCCTCCTCGCTGTCGGAATCAGCTACCAGCTGCACAGACCGCTGATGGGCCACAACACAACCGTACCACTAACTTATCCACTGCAGTGACTCACTTAACAAATGTGAAGATTTTTAGCAGAGGAAAAAACCGTTGACTTCCTATTCCAACTGCTACGCAGCTTCATCCTTGCCTTCAATAAAGATTCTTGTCTAGCCATGCCCAGCTAAAGGCCTGAGGGTGTCTAGCTAACTTGATGGTGCCTCCTGTGGGGTCAAAAGTTCTGCCAGGGTTCCTGATAATGAGAGGCTGAATAACTTGGCTGGATAGCAGATGCTAAGCTCCCGTAAGATAAGAAGAAACCCAAGTTTAACGTCCTTCAGAGCCATCTGCTGGCCATTGCTGCAAACAGACTCCTTGGTTATAGATATCAGAATCAGAAGGAAGCTGGAAGGGACCTTGGGAGTCTTCTACTCCAACCCCTGCAAGCACAAGACCTTATACCATTTCAGATGAATGGCCTGTCCAGTCTCTTCTTTAAAACCTCCAGTGATGAAGCACCTACAACTTCTGAAGGCAAGCTGTGTTCCACTGGTTAATTGTCCTCACTGTTAGGAAGTTTCTCCTTAATTCCAGCTTGCTTCTCTCCTTGGTAACTTTCCATCCCTTGTTTCTACTCATGCCTTTTGGTGCTTTGGAAAATAAGTGGACCCCTTCTTCTTTGTGGCAGCCCCTCCAATACTGGAAGGCTGCTATCATGTCCCCATCTAATTCTTCTTTTCTCTAGACTTGCCAAACCCAAATCCTGCAACGGTTCTTCATACATTTTAGTCTCCAGGCTTTTAATTGTCTTAGTTGCTCTTCAAAATAATGAATGAATGATTTAATGAACGAATGAACGAATGAACGAATGAATGAATGAACGAATGAACGAATGAACGAATGAACGAATGAACGAATGAACGAATGAACGAATGAATGAATGAATGAATGAATGAATGAACGAACGAACGAATGAACGAATGCCTTCAAAGATCTTATTTGAAAGTGAGCAACTACAAATGCACTACTACTAATGTAAGGGCATTTGGTTGACGAAGGGCTTTGTTTTCTTAAGAATTTAATGTTTTCACTAAAATAAGCCACTTTCTGAGAGCAAATCAGCCTGTTCTTCAGGAATTGGGTACTGCATGTCTAGTCTAATGGAAAGAAGGACGACAGGAGACACGTAGTGTCCGAATATTTGAGGGGCTCCTACAAAGACAAGGGTGTGTGTGTGTGTGTGTGTGTGTGTGTGTGTCAAACTATTTTTCAAAATGCCAAAAGGCAAGATAGGAAACAATAGATGGAAACTAACCAAGGTGAGAAGCGACCTAGAACTAAGGAGAAATTTCCTAAAGGTGAGAGTTATTTAACCAATGGAACAACTTGCCTCCAGAAGTTGTGGATGCTCCATCTCTGTAGGCTTTACAAAAAGATCAGTTGGGATTTTTCTGTAGGTCAGAACTGATATTCAGTCACAAAGGACCATGGGTTAGAGATGACACGGGATGACACTGTGAGCGTGTCTGTCTCTTTTATTTTCCCAGGAGGACTAGCTGAAGAAAACCCCCCCCACACATTTTTTTAAAAAAATTTGATTTATATGCTGCCCTTCTCCGGAGAATCAGGGCGGCTTACAGTGCGTTAAGCAATAGCCTTCATACTTTTGTATATTTTATACAAAGTCAGCTTATTGCCCCCACAAACTGGGTCCTCAATTTACCCACCTTAGAAAGGATGGAAGGCTGAGTCAACCTTGAGCCTGGCAAGATTCGAACTTACTTTAATTGCGGACAGCTGGTGTTAAATTACAGTGCCTTGTCTGCAGAGCTATCCAGGCTCCTCCTGGATACCATTTCTCCCTATGGTAAGACCTTGAATTTTCCTGAAGACATGGTGAGTTGTTTACTACCTAGAAGTCTGCACTTATGTTCAGGGCTGTTATTCACTTACTTTCCCTACTGGTTTGCAAATGTGAGTGCACGCGCATCCACACCTACACCTGGCCTTCCGTGCATGTGTTTGCTGGCACGTGCACCTTCCGCGCATGTGCCTGGCCTCAAAAACTTGCCTAAATAGGATGGCATAGAGCCAGGGCAGGCAGGCAGGCGGGCCCACCCACAATTTCCGTTACCGGTTCAGATGAACTGATACGAACCGGCTGAATACCACTTCTGGTTACTTTCCAATAATGGTGAAATGGTTGAATGTGTGGGAGAGGGAGAAGGAGAGAGGGAGGGAGAGAGTAGAAATTTCCTAACGGTGAAATTTGTGGAAGTTGTGGATGCTCCATCACAGGAGGCTTTCCAAAAAAATAAAAATAAAAACGGATAATCGTTTATCTGAAATGGCATAGGATGAAACCAAAGTCTAGAAAACAAAAACAAAAACGATCTGATTCTGGTTTTCTTCTTCAACGAAGGTTGCAATTCTATATCCCAGTGATGGCTAAACTTCTTGTTCTCGCAGGCCAAAAGTGTGCATGTTTTGGGCCTAGTAGGCCTCCTTCCAGCCTCCTGGGAGCAAAAATGTGCCATGGGGGGGGGGGGATGGGGGAAGGAAGGGGAAAAAAAAAGCCCAGAAACTAGTGAATTGTGATTTTACTGAACTAGGGCTGCATAATATCTTGGTTTGGGTTTTCTCCCGCGTAAAATTGGAGGTTTCTTGGCAACGTTTCGACGAAGTCTCATTCGTCATCTTCAGGCTGGTGTTCTCGGCTTCGGGCTTCTAGGAGCAATGTGTGTGATCGCAGCTGTTTCTTCCTTTTAACTGCCAGTGGGGGTGTTCACAGAAGCACAGAAGCACGAAGCCGAGAACACCAGCCTGAAGATGACGAATGAGACTTCGTCGAAACGTTGCCAAGAAACCTCCAATTTTATGCGGGAGAAAACCCGAATAACCAAAGACCTACATATATATATATATATATATATATATATATATATATATATATATATATATATATATATATATATATATATATATATATATATATATATATATATATGTATGTATAAAATTTATATTTCGCTGATAAAGAAATAAAGGGAGATTATATATATAGTCTTTCTTTATTTCTTTATATGTATTACTTATTATCCCCTTGAATCTCAACTTCCAATTTTCTGGACACTAAATTTGAGGTAAGGGGTGGCCAGTTAATCCTCACCCTACAACCGTTTGAAATGACAAAGGTTACAACAATTCGCTTAAGTCACCGTTCGAAGTTACAATGGCTCTGAAAAACGACTATTTTTCACTTCCTGCAAACACAGTTAGCGGGGAAGCCAGATTCATTTTACAACCGTGTTACTAACTGAACAACTGCATCGTTTCGCTTAACAACCGCAGCAAGAAAGGTTGTTATACGGAGCAAAGTTCACTGAACAACCGTCTCGCTTAGTGACAGAAATTTTGGCCTCAATTGCAGTTGTAAGTCAAAAACTGCCTCTACTTTTCCCATTAGGGCAAGCCTCCCCCACCCCTAACCTCACTACTGGTTTTTCT
The DNA here is from genome assembly GCF_029215685.1 of Pituophis catenifer annectens. NCBI lineage: Eukaryota > Metazoa > Chordata > Lepidosauria > Squamata > Colubridae > Pituophis > Pituophis catenifer. Next base: position 5,551,905 of record NW_027256888.1, read on the forward strand.
CCTTTAAAAACAACTTGATCTAACAGAAATCAATAGAAATAACTTGGGAAGTAATTAGTGATTGTGATTAGTGATTAATTAGTCATTGTGATTAGTTGCTAATATCTGTGGAATAAAGCTTGGAGAATAGGAGTACAAACCAATTACAGAGATAAGTTCTTTGGACATTTATTTTGAATTTTAATTCAAATTTACTAAATAATAATTTACTAAACCATGGAATCGGTTTAGTAAATTACCGAGCTAAAATATTACTTTACATGTTTTTTAATGGTTTCTCATCTCATCCGTATGTACAGTTAGTCCTCGACTTACAACAGTTCTCTTAGGGACCATTCAAACTTACGACGGCACTGAAAAAAGAGGCTTATAACCGTTTTCCACACTTAGGACCGTTGCAAGCATCCCCGTGATCAAATGATTTAAATTCGGATTAGTGGTTCTGATTTATGACAGTCACAGCGTCCTGGAGGTGTGTGGGGTCATATAATTCCCTTTTGTGACCTTCTGACGAGTAAAGCCAACGGGGAAATCAGATTCACTTAACAACCGTGTTGTAATTTTACAACTGGAGCGATTCACTTCACAAACACAAGAAGAAACATCATAAAAATGGGGCAAAACTCACTGAACAAACTTCTCACTTAGCAACATAAATTTACGGCTCAGTTGTGGAGCAATTCACTTAACAAATGTGACAAGTCCTAAAAACGGGGCAAAACTCACTGAGCAAACTTCTCACTTAGCAACATAAATTTTCATCTCGAGTTGCGGTCGTACATCGAGGGCTACCTGTATTCCACGAATAACGTAGAAGAAGATGTGGCTATTTTAAACCACCTAGGCTGAAGTCAAGAGAAGGAAACACGGGTTCTTAAAATATCTTTTATGGGAGATACAGTTCTAGAAAGGTGCACAATTTAGATTCCCCGGGAGACAAATGGAATCTGTTTTACATATTTAACTTTACAGCTGAAGTCAGAGCTTTTGATTCATAGGCGTACTCAACATTGAACCCTACTTGTGGTTGACAAATCTAGTATTACTTACCTGGGCAGGATACCTCTTGCTGATGTTGATCATAGACTATATTCAACAACTGGTAGGTATTTTGGAGAACTTCCGTTGTGAACTTCAATTGTTGACCAAGAGTTTTGACCAAAACTAGAAGGAGCGGAGTTAATTTTGATGGACATTCCATAATCTTCTCGCCATCCTGATGGTTTCCTTTCAGAACAGATTTCTTTAACTTCAGATTGTAATGCTGGATCTTCTCCAAAATTTGATCTGGGTGGCCGACGATGGTTTCCATGGCGTCCCTGACAAATTCTTAAACTAATAGCGAATTGCTTTCTTTTCCCCTTCTTCTCCTCCTCCTCTTTTTTACATCGAGACAAAATTTCAACCTCTCCAACCAGTTCTGGACAGGAAGTCGCCTTGGCAAGGAAATGTTGAACTGCTGTTGATGGCAAAGAGTTACTAGGTGACAAATGGGCGTGGCTTTGTCAGAATGAAGCTCGGGGTAGTAAGTCTTGGATTTGTTTACAGGTAAGGATGTGCCTTTAAAAGGTGAACTGATGACACTGCTACCTTTGGGAAATATATGTATATTTATATATGTATATATATATATGTATGTGTGTGTGTGTATTTCTCTTTAGCCAAGTTCTTCCTATGTAAACCAAGATTTTAATACAGCCCTAGTTCAGTGAAATCCCAAACCACTAGGGCTGCATAAAAATCTTGGTTTACGTAGGAAGAACCTGGCTAAAGAGAAATACACATAAAGACCTACGAAAAGAAAAGAAAACAAATATATGTGTATATATACACACACAGGTGATCCTCAAGTTACAACAGTTCTACCCAGTGGTGACATCCAATTTTTTTTACTACCGGTTCTGTGGGCGTGGTTTAGTGGGTGTGGCTTGGTGGGTGTGGCAGGGGAAGGATACTGCAAAATCTCCATTTCCACCCCACTCCAGGGGAAGGATACTGCAAAATCCCCCTTCCCACCCCACTCTGGGGCCAGCCAGAGGTGGTATTTGCCAGTTCTCCAAACTACTCAAAATTTCCGCTACTGGTTCTCCAGAACCTGTCAGAACCTGCTGGATTTCAACACTGCTTCTACCCCATTTGACTTCATTGTCACATCAGTGCACTTCTGTATTGGTTTTAACATGCCTAGGAGATTTTACCATTATTATAATTAAGGGATATCCCATCCTGCTCCTCACCCCACACCCTTCTAGCACTGATTATGTTACCTAGTTGGGTAATGAAACATCTGCAAGAAAACAGCCAAGCTCAGAGAGCACCAAGGACCGCATAGTCATTGTCCTCAAAGAAATTATCATAGGTTCGTCATCACGGGACTAGGGTTATTTATAAAAATAATTTTTAAAAGCGAATTAAAATAAAATTTAAAATAAATACGACACCACTAGATCATAAGGTCTTCTGCAGTCACAACACAAGCCTAAGATTTATTTATTTATTTACTTATTATTCATATTTCTGTGCCGCCCACTCTCCGAGGACTCTGGGCGGCTTACACCAAAGACAGTATACTAAATAGCATATTGCCCCCAACAATCTGGGTCCTCATTTTACCCAGATGGAAGGATGGAAGGCTGAGTCAACCTTGAGCCGGTGAGATTTGATCCACTGATCTGCTGAACTAGCAGTCAGATGAGGTAGCTGCAGTACTGCACTCTAACCACTGCGCCACCTCAGCTCATTATAGCCAGGCTTGTCAGATGCTACATCTTTTCTATCCTGCTCTACGGAGTGGAGAGTTGGTCTCTGACAGAAAGCCTCTTGGAAGGGACTAGAAGCATTTGAAATGTGGATTGAGAGGCGGCTGTTAGATATACGTTGGGTTGACAAAATCAGAAATGAGGGGGAGATAAGCCGCCTGGGAAAGCCAAGGGAAATCATCAAAACCATTAAAAAGTGAAAGTTAGGTTGGAAATGTAAAACAGGGACAAGGTACCTTCTTTCACTTGTGGTGGCCATGCCCCGAAACGAAAAGATATTGGACAAAGATACAGAAATGGCTGCAGGTTCTAACTAAGTGTCAAATAGAACTTAAACTGGAATTGTTTCTTTTGGGGATATTTAGGGCGAAATACAATAAAAAGATAAAATATTTGATGTTACATATATTAACGATGGCAAGGATTGCTTTTGCACAGTATTGGAAAAAAGACAGTATACCACCAGAGCAGGGGTGAAATGTAAAATTTGTTACTACCGGTTCTGTGGGCGTGGCTTGGTGGGGGGGCGGTAATGTGACTGGGTGGGCGTGGCCAACTTTTTTTTTTTTTAACTTTTCAAAGCATTTTTTCTAATGCTTTGAAAAGCCTCTGCCGATCAGGCAACTCAGCTGGGATCGTCAGAGACTTTTCAAAGCATTTTTTTTTACCACCTCTTTGGCCAAGAGATTGCAGAAAAAAATGCTTTGAAAAGCCTCTGACGATCCCAGCTGATCCGTGCGATCATCAGAGGCTTTTTTCTTTATTTTTAAAAGCATTTTTTCATCAGAAGAGGTTGTAGAAAAAATGCTTTTAAAAGTTAAAAAAAAAAGCCTCTGATGATAGTGCGGCTCAGCTGGGCATGTCGGGGGGGGGCAGGGATTTTTGCTACCCGTTCTCTGAACTACCCGCCGCCATCGCTACCGGATCGGGTGATCCGGTCCGAACCAGGAGCATTTCACCCCTGCGCCAGAGGGATTAGTTATTCAAAAAATATTTGATTGCGCGGAAAGGGATAAACTCACATTAGAGTTAAAGGGAAAGGATGACTCAGAATATTATGCGGTATGGGAGAAATGGCATGAATGGATAGATAATAGAAATAAGGAATGGAAATGTACATAAAGGTATAGAGTGTTTCGAAATAGAATGTATATAATGTACTGAATATTGGTTCTAGTTGTATGAATAATGTCATAGATCTGTTAAATATGTAATAGAGATATGTAAAGAGAAAAAAATGCAATAAAAATATTTTTTTTTTTAAAAAAGCGAAAGTTAGAATATTTTGGACATGGGATGCGACACCCGGAAAAATACGGCATTCTTCACTTAATCCTCCAGGGAAATATTGAAGGCAAATGAAGTCCAGGAAGAAGAATTATCATCCAAAATCTCAGGGACAAAAGTTTGGACAAAACTTTTTCGTGCGCCTGTAGATAAAAATACGATCGCCAACGTCCGAGGATGGATATGACACAAGAAGACGACCATTAGGCTGAATAAATGATGTTTCAATTAAGTACAGAGCCCAAATCTAGTAGGATAAAATGTAAACCCATTATCAACCCTCCTTGTCATAATTGTTGTGTTATTTTCAAGGCTCTGCAATGAGGATTATTTTTTTAAAAAAAAATCTTGAATTCTGTGGATTCAGCTCACATTTAGCAATTACCTCACCAATTTAGCAGCAAAGTATTGGGGGCAAATGTTGTTTTATTTTAAAAAAGAAAAGAATACTTGAATGGCTTTTGATTTTATAGCCTGTTCATCTGTTTTGTTTTACTGTTTTGTAGAGAGGTATTGTAATCTTAGAAAGCTTCTGCTGTTTTTTCCTCAACCTTTGATCCTTTTCCTGTAGCTGGAGGTTACACTTTGATTACAGCCCTTAACAGTTGATAATACTTATCTCAAGGCCTTAAACCCTTTACCTTGAGTCCAACTTGTTGTAAATAATGGAACAGACCACTCAAGATTCTCCCAAGAAGCTCTATACATGTAGTTTTTCAGTACAAACCATAAATATATTATTAAAGATCCATCTCATCCTGGGTACCCTTTTTTTTTTTGGAACTATTACCATCTGGCAGACGGTACAGGACAATAAAAACAAGGACAAATAGGCTGAAAAACAGATTCTATCCCAGAGCAGTAACTATATTGAATTCTGCTGTATAGTGCAATATTAATGCAATATCAGGGGTTTTTCAATTCAGTTGTATCGAATATGAAGGATGTGTATTTGTGTTTTATTTTTCATGTATAATGTACACTGAAGATGGCATTTGAATTTCGTTGTACGAGGTGCAATGACAATAAAGTAAACTATATAAATATATGCTGTGCAAATGCTAATTTGTCTTTTTTTCTTTCTTTTGGGGCAATCTTCCTCCCATTTACTTTTCTTTAAACGAGAGGTCTGCAACCTTAAATACACAAATACATATTTAAATACACATTTGGACCTGTTTCCCACAGAAAAGAAAACACCGGGAGCCACAAAACCTGGGTGGGCGTGGCCAGCTCAATGTCACTCACTTCCACCAGTCACATGACTCTCCCCTAGCCATTCCTACCCAGCTGGTCATTAGGGCAGAGAACGAATTGTTAAAAAACACTGGGAACCACAAAATCCTTTCGACATCTCTCTCTCTCCCCCCCTCCGTTCCTCTCTCCTCCCACTCTCTCCCCCTCTCTCTGGCCACTTCTCCATCCCCCCCATCGTTGTCCTTACCTTCTCAGGCCAGGCGAGGAATGACTGGGAGGGGAGGAGGACGAAGGGCGGGGCCAGCCAGTGGTGGGGATCACCTGACAGGAAGCCACAGCAGACGGCTCAAAGAGCCGCATGCAGCTCCAGAGCTGCAGGTTGCTGACCCCTGCTTTAGACATATCCAATCAATCTTGATTCTTGTTACTGTAATGAATGAATATATTTTTAGAAGTGGAGTTCTACATGAAATCTTATCGGCAGTCCTTGGAAGCAAATCCGATACAATTCAGTGGAACAGGCATTTTCATTCAAAATCTGACCACAAATACTTCATTTTTTTTTAAAAAAATTAAAATTTGATTTATATGCCGCCCTTCTCCGGAGACTCAGGGCGGCTTACAATGCGTTAATAGCCTTCATCCTTTTGTATATTTATACAAAGTCAGCTTATTGCCCTCACAAACTGGGTCCTCAATTTACCTACCTTAGAAAGGATAGAAGGCTGAGTCAACCTTGAATCTCTGGCGAGATTCGAACCTGCAGTAATTGCAGGCAGCTGGTCTTAATAACAGGGTGCTTTAGACCACTGTACTACCAAGGCTCATTTTTGTTTTTTAGTCACCCAAATGCGCTTAACCCAGGCAGCAAGAAAATGCCTGCTTTGGCATAGCATGATAAGAGGGTTCATTTTATCCTTTGGATGTATCTGAATGAAAAGATTGCACAAACGGGAGCTCTTAAGACTGACTCTGTTATGCAAACCCCTGAAACGGGGGTTAATTTAGTAGCCTGGTTAGACATGTAAGGAGAAGAACAGCAAACCACCAAACTCATCTCTAAAACCCTTGAAGGAAGAGAAAGGTGTTTTGGTTATGTTCCCTGCCTTGAGTTACTTATAAGATGATAAAAGTGGAAAAAGAAAGAGAGAGAGAGAGATAGAGAGAGAGAGAGAGAGAGAGAGAGACGGCAAGAGAGAGACATATATTGTGATGAGTCTGTCTTTCTGTTTATCTTTATCTTTGCTGGAGAAAAAGAAAGAAAGAAAGAAAGAAAGAAAGAAAGAAAGAAAGAAAGAAAGAAAGAAAGAAAGAAAGGAAGGAAGGAAGGAGGGAGGAAGGTAGAGAAGAAGGGAGGAAGAAAGAGGGAAAGGAAGAAAGGAAAGAGAAGGAAGGGAAAAGAAAGAAGGAATGAGAAAAAAGGAAAAAGGAAAAGGAAGGGAGGGAGGGAGGGAGGTAGAGCTAGAGGGAGGGAGGAAGGGAGGGCAGAAAGGGAAAAGGAAAGGAAAGGAAGGAAGGAAAGAGAAGAAGGAAGGAAGTGAAAATAAAGAAGGAGTGGGAAGAAGGAAAAAAAGGAAAAAAGGAAGGAAGGGAGGGTGGGAGGAAAGTAGAGGTGGAGGGAAGGAGGGAGGGAGAAAGAAAAGGATAAAGCAAAGGAAGGAAGGAAAGGGAAGAAAGGAAAAAGGAAAAGGAGGGAGGAAGGAAAAGAAGGAAAGGGAAGAAAGAGAAAGAAAGAAAGAAAGAAAGAAAGAAAGAAAGAAAGAAAGAAAAGAAAGAAAGAAAGAAAGAGAAAGAAAGAAAGAAAGAAAGAAAGAAAGAGACTTTCCAAGGAAAAGCCCAGCTCACATGCGCTCTGGTAAATCTCCTTCCTTCCAGCGCTTAAAGAGCCTGCCTGCCTGCCTTGCCCGGGCTCTTCCCTCCGCACAGGCCAGTGGGGAGCGCTCTCCCCGTTGAACTTCCGACTGGCAGAACTCTCCAAAGCCCCAGCTCCTCCGAGCAGCTCCTCCGCCCACAGCCCACGCGGGGCTCCTGCGCGCCGGAGAAGCTCGGCAGGCGGCCAGGTGACCCTCCCGCCTCCGGCTGGCTTTCGGTGGCGTCTGCCTGGACGCCCAGCCCTTCCTGGGGCGCTTTCCCGAAGCCGGCGGAGGATGGGCCCGGCCGGGAACAAATCAGGAAGGAGCAACCGAAGAGCAGAAAGAGAAAGTAAAGATTTCCTCGGAGTCACTTCCTTTCCCCCCGCGAGGTCGGCGCCTGGCAAAAACCTCCAGGTAAGCAGGAAGGCGCGAGCGACGGTTGCGTTCACACGACCCGGCGGGGGGAACCCGTGTCCCGCCTCTCTTTCCCCGGCACAACTTGAAGCCTTCAAGGATCCGAGAGAGAGAGAGAAAGAAACAAAGAGAGAGAGAGAGAAAGAAACAAAGAGAGAGAGAGAGAAAGAAACAGAAACAGAGAGAGAGAGAAAGAGAGAGTGAGAGAAAGAAACAGAGAGAGAGAGAGAGAAAGAGGGAGGGTGAGAGAGAGAAAGAAACAGAGAGAGAGAGAGAAAGAGGGAGGGTGAGAGAGAGAAAGAAACAGAGAGCGAGAGAGAAAGAGGGAGGGAGAGAAAGAAAGAAACAAAGACAGAGAGAAAGAGAGGGAGAGGGGGAGAAAGAGAGAGAGGAGGGAGAGAGGGAAAGGGGGAGGGGCAGAAAGAGAGCGAGGGAGAGTGGAAGAGAGAGAGAGAGAAAGAGAGAGAGAGAGAATGAGAGAGAGTAAGAAAGAAACAGAGAGAGAGAGAGAAAGAGGGAGGGAGAGAAAGAAAGAAACAGACAGAGAGAAAGAGAGGGAGAGGAGGAGAAAGAGAGAGAGGAGGGAGAGAGGGAGAGGGGAAGGAGGAGAAAGAGAGAGGGGGAGGGAGGAAAAGAGAGATGAGAGAGGGAGGGAGGGAAAGAGAGAGAGAAAAAGGGAGAGGGGAGAAAGAGTGAGGGGGAGGGAGAGTGGAAGAGAGAGAGGGAGGGAAAGAGAGAGAAAGAGAGGGAGAGAAAGAGAGAGGGGGAGGGAGGAAAAGAGAGATGAGAGAGAGGGGGAGGGAAAGGGAGAGAGAGAAAGAGAGGGAGAGGGGGAGAAAGAGAGAGAGAAAAAGGGAGAGGGGAGAAAGAGTGAGGGGGAGGGAGAGTGGAAGAGAGAGAGGGAGGGAAAGAGAGAGAAAGAGAGGGAGAGAAAGAGAGAGGGGGGAGGGAGGAAAAGAGAGATGAGAGAGAGGGGGAGGGAAAGGGAGAGAGAGAAAGAGAGGGAGAGGGGGAGAAAGAGAGAGAGAAAAAGGGAGAGGGGAGAAAGAGCGAGGGGGAGGGAGAGTGGAAGAGAGAGAGGGAGGGAAAGAGAGAGAAAGAGAGGGAGAGAAAGAGGGGGAGGGAGGAAAAGAGAGATGAGAGAGAGGGGGAGGGAAAGGGAGAGAGAAAGAGAGAGAAAGCGAGGGGGAGGGAGAGAGGAAGAGAGAGGGAGAGAGAGAAAGAAAAAGAGAGAGGGGGAGGGAGGAAAAGAGAGAGATGAGAGAGAGAGGGAGGGAAAGAGAGAGAGAAAGAGGGAGAGGGGCAGAAAGAGAGAGGGAGGGAGGGAAAGAGAGAGATGAGAGAGAGAGAGTGGGGGAGAGAGAGGAGAGCGCCGTGACAACGGGCTGTCCGCTCCAAAAGTTGGAGCCACTTTTACGCACACAGACTTGATCCAAAGCGGTCGCTTCCGATGCTTTCTTTGGTGACTGAACGGGATCTTTTCTTTCTCTCTCGCGGGTTAGGATGCCCCGGTCGCCTGGGGAATCCCGCCGGGAAAGGGAGACGACGGGTCTTTCTCGGCGCTGTAAGGAGTTCGCCTCCGCTCAGGTCCCGGTCCGCGGCCGCTCGGCGCAAAGTCGGAGCCACTTTTACGCGCGCCGAGTTGGTCCAAATCGGCCGTTTCCGATGCTTGAACGGGATCTTTCCTTCCTCTCTCGCGGGTTAGGATGCCCTGGAATCCTGAGATCCCGTCTCTCTCCTCTCTCTCTCTCTCTCTCCCCCCCCTCCCCTGTAATGAATTGGCCTTTCGGACTTGAGAGATCTCAACTGGACAAACTCGTGTCCAGTTATAGTCACACTTCTCTCCTTGATGGAGGGGATCCTTGATGCTCTCTGAGCTTCTGGGTTTTCTTGTGGATGTGGGTCACCTACTTGGCTAATGAAACCTCTGCAAGAAAACCATCAACGCGCAAGATTAGTTTCTCTCTCCATGTACATGTGTACATCCAAAGTAAACTGTGTTGTTTCTCCCTGTCATATATATCTGAGTACATGATGTATGTATGTATGTATGTATGTATGTATGTATGTATGTATGTATGTATGTATGTATTTATATCTATATATTTGTCTGGTTGTTTATTAGTTTATTCATTCATTCATTCATTTTGTCAGGTTTATGTGATGTATATTAGAGGTGGAGACCCTTAGATGTAGGTATATGCATAATTTCCATTTAATTATTTATCTGTTGTTTATTTATTTATTTACTTACTTACTTACTTACTTATTTATTTATTTATTTATGTGATGTATATTAAGAGGTGGAGACCCTAAAATGTGGGTATATGCAAAAATTTCCATTTATTTATTTATCTGTTATTTATTTGTTTGTTTGTTTTATTTATTTGTTTATGTTTATGTGGTGTATATTAGAGGTGGAGAGCCTTAGATGTGGGTATATGCATAATATTTATTTATTTACCTGATATCTATCTATCTATCTATCTATCTATCTATCTATCTATCTATCTATCTATCTATCTATCTGGTATGTATGTATGTATGTTTGTTTGTTTGTTTGTTTGTTTGTTTATGTGGTGTATATTAGAGGTGGAGACCCTTAGAGAGATGTGGGTATATGCATAATTATCTTCCTCTTCCTCTCCCCCCTTTCTCCCCCCCTCTCTATCTATCCATCTCTCTCTCTCTCTCTCTCTCTCTCTCTCTCTCTCATCCATCTATCTATTTTGTCATGTTTATGTGGGGTATGTTAGAGGTGGAGAACCTTAGATGTGGGTATATGCATATTATTTATTTATTTATTTATTTATTTATTTATTTATTTATTTATTTATATGTTTATGTGGTGTATGTTAGAGGTGGAGACCCTTAGAGAGCTGTACGCGATGAAATTTCATTTTAATGTATGCTGATGGGTGTGCATTCAAAGTCACAATAAGTTATTCTAAGTCTAAATCATCAAACTCGGAAAGCACCAAGCACCCCGCAGTTCAATCCTGAACTACAAATATAAGTAGTCTCCGACTTACAATGGTCCGTTTAGTGACCGTTGGAAGTTGCACCGCCACTGAAAAAAGTGCCTTATGACAAAGATGATTAGGGGAATGGAGACTAAAACATACGAAGAACGGTTGCAGGAACTGGGGCCTGGCTAGTCTAG